>NC_054473.1:98572855-98876142 GCF_017639515.1 Carcharodon carcharias | reverse complement strand
CCTCATGAATTGAAATTATGTCCCGTACATCCAAGTCCTGATTATTAGTAATAGAAACAAGGTTTGAAATATTCAACAGGTCTGGTAGCTTGTATGGAGCGAGAAACAGCTCATATTGTGAGATCAACGTGACTGACTCTTCTTTGGAACTCAGTACTCAGTCTTTCCAGCACTTTCAGTTCTCATTTCAGATTTCCAGCATCCACAGTATCCTGATCATTCATGAATATCAAAGAGCAGTGGTCCCAATACTGAGTCCTGGGGAACAGTATGGTATACGCCCTCTTGTCTTTCATGTGTCGCTTTGTCAAATGCCTTTTGAAAGTCCATACACACAACAAACACACTGTCTTCATCAAGCCTCTCCATTACTTCATTAAAGAACCCCGTCAAACTGGTCCACCACAATTTACCTTCAACAAATCCATGTTGGCTTCTATTTATTAACCCATTTTTTCCCAAGTGCCATTCGTTTTGTCCTGTATTATCAGGCAAAATTTTAACTTGCAAGGTCACATTGGGGTAGGGGAGGGGAACTGGCATGGGGTTAAATCCCCAAAAACAGCAGCATGTCAGAAGCCTATCATGATCATGCACATTTCCAGCTTTAGAACAAAGAACAAATAAAAGTACAGCACAAGAACAGGCCCTTCGGCCCTCCAAGCCTGCGTCGATCATATTGCCCGTCAACTAAAATATTTTGCACTTCTGGTGTCCGTATCCCTCTATTCCCATCCTATTCATGTACTTGTCAAGCTGCCTCTTAAACACCACTATCGTACCTGCTTCCACCACCTCCTCTGGCAGCAAATTCCAGACACTCACTACCCTCGGAGTAAAAAACTTGCCCTGCACATCTCCTCTATAGTTTTCTCCTCTCACTTTAAATCTATGTCCCCTAGTAATTGACTCTTCCACCCTGGGAAAAAGCTTATGACTATCTACTCTGTCCATGCCACTCATAATTTTGTAACTTCTATCAAGTCGCCCATCAATCTTCGTCGCTATAGTGAGAACAATCCAAGTTTCTCCAACCTCTCCTCATAGCTAATAACCTCCAGACCAGGCAGCATCCTGATAAACCTCCTCTGCACCCTCTCCAATGCCTCCAGATCCTTCTGGTAATGTAGCGACCAGAATTGCACGCAATATTCCAAGTGTGGCCTAACCAAGGTTCTATACAGCTGCAGCATGACTTCCCAGCTTTTATACTCAATACCCCTGCTGATGAAGGCAAACATGCCATATGCCTTCCTGACTACCTTATCCACCTGCGTTGCCACTTTCAGTGACCTGTGGACCTGTACACCCAGATCCCTCTGCCCGTCAATGCATTTAAGGGTTCTGCCATATACTGTATAATTCCTGCCTGTATTAGACCTTCCAAAATGCATTACCTCGCATTTGTCCAGATTAAACTCCATCTGCCATTTCTCCGCCCAAGTCTCCAACCGACCTATATCCCGTTGTATCCTTTGACAATCCTCTTCACTATCTGCAACTTCTCCAACCTTAGTGTCGTCTGCAAACTTACTAATTAGCCCAGTTACGTTTTCCTCCAAATCATTTACGTATACTACAAACAGCAAAGATCCCAGCACTGATCCCTACAGAACTCCACTAGTCACAGCTCTCCATTCAGAAAAGCAACCTTCCACTGCTACCCTTTGTCTTCTATGACCAAGCCAATTCTGTATCCATCTTGCCAGCTCACCTCTGATCCCATGCAACTTTACCTTCTGTACCAGTCTGCCATGAGGGACCTTGTCAAAGTCCTTACTGAAATCCATGTATATAACATCCACTGCCTGCCATCATCGATCATTTGTGTCACTTCCTCCAAAAACTCAATCAAGTTATTGAGACACAGCCTCCCCTTCACAAACTATGCTGCCTCTCACTAATACGCCCATTTGCTTCCAAATGGTAGTAAATCCTGTCACGAAGAATCTTCTCCAATAATTTCCCTGCCACTGACGTAAGGTTCACCGGCCTGTAATTTCCTGGATTATCCCTGCTACCCTTCTTAAACAATGGAACAACATTGGCCATTCTCCAGTCCTCTGGGACCTCACCCATAGCCAGTGAGGATACAAAGATTTCTGCCAAGGCCCCAACAATCTCCTCCCTGGCCTCCCTCAGTACTCTGGGGTAGATCCCATCTGGCCCTGGGGATTTATCCACCTTAATGTTCTTCAAGACGCCTTACACCTCTTTTTTGATCTCAACATGATCCAGGCTATCTACACACTCTTCCCTAGACAAATCAACCGCTAAGTCCTTCTCTTTGGTGAATACTGATGAGAAGTATTCATTTAGTATCTCTCCCATTTCTTCTGGCTCCACATACAGATTCCCACTTCTGTCCCTGAGTGGGCCTACCCTTTCCCTGGCTACCCTCTTGCTTTTTACATATGTATAAAAGGCCTTGGGATTTTCCTTAATCCTAGTTGCCAGCGACTTTTCATGACCCCTTTTAGCCCTCCTGACTCCTTGCTTATGTTTCTTCCTACTTTTTTTATATTCTCCACGGGCTTCATCTGTTCCCAGCCTTCTAGCCCTTACAAATGCTTCCCTTTTCTTTTTGACTAATCTCACAATATCCTTCGTTATCCAAGGTTCCTGAAACTTGCCATGCTTATCCTTCATCCTAGCAGGAACATGCCAGTCCTGAATTCTTATCAACTGACGTTTGAAAGCCCCCCATATGTCAGTTGTTAATTTGCCCTCAAACATCCGCCTCCAGTCTGGATTCCTCAGTTCCTGCCTAATATTGTTGTAACTAACCTTCCCCCAATTAAGCACCTTAACCCAAGGACTCCTGTTATCCTTATCCACCAGTACCTTGAAACTTACTGAATTATGGTCACTTTTCCTGAAATGCTCCCCTACTGAAACTTCGACCACCTGGCCGGGTTCATTCCCTAATACTAGGTCCAGTATTGCCCCTTCCCTAGTTGGACTATCTACATATTGTCTCAGGAAGCCCTCCTGGATACACCTTACAAATTCTGCACCATCCAAACCCCTAGCACTAAGTGATTCCCAGTCAATATAGGGAAAGTTAAAATCACCTACCACAGCAACCCTATTGCTTGTATATCTTTCCAAAATCTGTCTACATCACTGTTCCTCAATCTCCCACCAGCAATTGGGAGGCCTATAGTAAACCCCCAACATTGTGACTGCACCCTTCCTATTCCGGAGCTCTACCCAAATTGCCTCGCTGCTTGAGCCCACCGAGGTGTCCTTTAAGTGAGCCACTTTTGAGAATGTGCAGGAAGCTCCATAGAGATGCCAGGTCTTTGACTTAAGTATATAAGAAGCCAATTACTACATACTTTAACCCAGCATTCTGGCTTTCACAGTCATAAGTGTAGAGCTCAGCCGCTCAAGATGTAGAGGCTCAGCAGCGAGGGATTGCTCTGTGAAATTGATAGAGTGAAAGGCATTGCCATGTTCCTGAATGAGAAACTTGTTCTGAGAGCATGCTTTCACTGCTTTCAAGGCGATCTCCAACATTTTGGGAGTTATTTCTCCTATCTGGTGTTTGATTTGCACTTGCCCACTGCAGCATGGCAGCAGCTTCTGTTATCTCTACATTGAACTACTGATGAGAAACAAGAGAAGCAGCTAACACCAACATCAAAGCACTAGGAAGAGCAAGAGCAACACCGAGGAAACAGCAGCTGAAGGATCAAGGTCACCACTGCTCTCAATTTCTTCACTTCCAGCTCCTGATGGCATCTGCAGGATTTCAGAATCTCCCTCCCACAAGTGCAGGGCCGTCACTTATATTCACTTTAATGCTGACAAAGCCAGTCAGAATGAGAGGGTTCTCGTATTTTCTGCAATGGCTTAATTCCCATAGACTGCCCACATGTGGTGCCCTCACATCCACCAGCAGTCTGTATCAACCAGAAAGGATTACATTCCATCAATGCTCAGCTGCTCATACATATCTGCGCAAGATATCCTGGAATTTGCCAAGATGGCTTCACTCTGCACCAGTCACATTGCCCACAACTTTTCAAACAGTCACTCAGTAGCTACCCTCTGAGGATATGGTTGATGATATCTGTGAGCAGCCCTACCACACCCAGGAAAGGTACAGCAGGAGCCACCATGAATACATGGGCACTTAGTAAGCAAGCCACTGGGCTGCTGGAGATGTAATTCAGGTAGTGGAGAGAGTTGGCATGTGCCCTTCAGTACACACCAGTGTTCCTGAGTGGCGTTGCACAACATAGCACTGCAGAGAGGAATGGAGCTGTAGGATGACAGTGGTAACCAGTCAACATCTTTAGACAAGGAGGAGGAGGCTGATGTCGTCAGAGTGCCCGCAGCCATTCACTGAGCTGTCAAATGATAGTCCCATGGAGGCAATGATTCAGATAACCTGAGTGTGTGAAGCCATATGGGACACCAATGCTGAACTCACTGATGAATGACAATAAGAAAGTTTTGCTTTATGGCATATACTATACAAAATAGGATGTTTTGAGAGGATAAACTGACAACATTGGTGCAGCATGACTGTGGAAATAGATGTGAGATTGCACAAAGATGAGTGAGGATGTTGAGACTTAGATAGCACCTTTCATGACCGCGGACATCCCAAAGCAGTTTCCAGCCAATGAAGTACTTCTGAAGTGTAGGCGCTGTTGTAATGTTGGAAACACGACAGCCAATTTACACACAGCAAGATCCCACAAACAGCAATGTGAAAGTGACCCAGATAAGCTGCATTTGTGATTTTTTTTTGAGGGATTGATATTGGCCAGGGCATCAGGGAGAACTCTTCCACTCTTCATCAAAAGGGAAAGGCGGTGGTGTAGTGGTATTGTCACTGGGCTAATATTCCAGAGACCCAGGGTAATGCTCTGGAGACCTGGGTTTGAATTTCACCACACTAAATGGTGAAATTTGAATTCAATAAAAATCCAGAATTAAAAGTCTGATGACGACCATGAAACTGTCGTCGATTGTTGTAAAAACCCATCTGGTTCACCAATGTCTTTTAGGGAAGGCTCCGGAATCTGTCGTCCTTACCTGGTCTGGCCTACATGTGACTCCAGACCCACAGGAATCTGGTTGATTCTTAAAATGCTCTCTGAACAAGGGCAACTAGGGATGGGCAACAAATGCTGGGCGAGAATTCCATGAATGAATATTTTTTTTAAAATCCAGAGGTCCAGGCGAATGCTCTGGGGACACGGGTTCGAATCCCACCAAGGCAGCTGGTGGGGTTTAAATTCAATTAATAAATTAGGAATATAAAGCTAGTCTCAGTAATGGTGACCATGAAACTATCATCAATTGTTTTAAAAAGCCATCTGATTTACTAATGTCCTTTAGGAAAGGAAATCTGCTGTACTTACACAGTCTGGCCTACATGTGACTCCTGACCGACAGCTTGATTATTAACTGCCCTCTGAAATGGCTGAGCAAGCCAATCAGTTCAAGGGCAATTATGGATGGGCAACAAATGCTGGCCTTGCCAGTGACGCCCACAGCCTGTGAATTAATAAAGGGGTTCCATGGGATCTTTTACATTCACCTGAGGGGGAAAATGGGTCCTCAGTTTTTGTCTCTTCTGAAAGATGGCACTTCCAACAGTGCAGCACTCACTCAGCTCTGCACTGGAGTGTCAGCCTTGATTTTTTGTGGCTCAAGCACCGGAGTATATCTGGAACCCACAACCTTGTGCATCAGAGAAGAGATGCTACTAACTGGCTGCTCAGATGAGGATGTGAGAAGGTGCTTCGAGTAAGAGAGGAATGAGGTGTGTTAGTCTGAGGGGTGCTGTGGAGGAGACTGGTAAGCCACAGTGTGGGGGATAGGACCTGACAGTGGGCTGCCACTCATTTCAGCTGAAGTCAGGTTCTAGGGACCACAGCCTTCCGGTTCACTGCGTCCATCACTTGCCCGCTTGTTCAGTGAGGCCGGCCTCTTCCTCTCATTTGCAGGAAACAGAGCTTCTCTCCATGTCTTCACAGCCTGCAGCATGACCTCCAGGGAAAAGTCAAGTGAACCAGGATGGCAGCCATTCCTGGTCTCGTTTCCATTCTTGTCTTTCCTAAGCAGCAGTGTAAGATGCAGCCATTCTGACCCCATCAGGTAGCAAGAAATGGAGATCCTTCTATGGATAGATGTTCTTGTAATCATGCTGAAACTCAGGAATAATCTGATGGTGCATCACTAAGAGTCAGCTTGGATTTTGTGGTTATGTCTTGAGTGGGGCTTGAACAGATGATATACAAACTTAGAGTTTTGAGATATTGCTCAGCTATACAATACCAAGGGGGTGGGTGGTTGGGGGGATAGCTCATAGATAGAAGGTAAAATGGTTGGAGGGTGAACAAATCAGCTCCATAACCAGGTTTAAATTCAGCAACAGCGAGAACGGCTTAAATGACTCCCTCTATCCTTCACAAAAACAGAATTACCTGGAAAAACTCAGCAGGTCTGGCAGCATCGGCGGAGAAGAAAAGAGTTGACGTTTCGAGTCCTCATGACCCTTCGACAGAACTTGAGTTCGAGTCCAAGAAAGAGTTGAAATATAAGCTGGTTTAAGGTGTGTGTGTGGGGGGCGGAGAGATAGGGAGACAGAGAGGTGGAGGGGGGTGGGTGTGGTTGTACGGACAAACAAGCAGTGATAGAAGCAGATCATCAAAAGATGTCAACGACAATAGTACAAAAGAACACATAGGTGTTAAAGTTAAAGTTGGTGATATTATCTAAACGAATGTGCTAATTAAGAATGGATGGTAGGGCACTCAAGGTATAGCTCTAGTGGGTTTTTTTTTATAATGGAAATAGGTGGGAAAAGGAAAATCTTTATAACTTATTGGAAAAAAAAGGAAGGGGGAAACAGAAAGGGGGTAGGGATGGGGGAGGGAGCTCACGACCTAAAGTTGTTGAATTCAATATTCAGTCCGGAAGGCTGTAAAGTCCCTAGTCGGAAGATGAGGTGTTGTTCCTCCAGTTTGCGTTGGGCTTCACTGGAACAACGCAGCAAGCCAAGGACAGACATGTGGGCAAGAGAGCAGAGTGGAGTGTTAAAATGGCAAGCGACAGGGAGGTTTGGGTCATTCTTGCGGACAGACCGCAGGTGTTCTGCAAAGCGGTCGCCCAGTTTACGTTTGGTCTCTCCAATGTAGAAGAGACCATATTGGGAGCAACGAATGCAGTAGACTAAGTTGGGGGAAATGCAAGTGAAATGCTGCTTCACTTGAAAGGAGTGTTTGGGTCCTTGGACGGTGAGGAGAGAGGAATTGAAGGGGCAGGTGTTGCATCTTTTGCGTGGGCATGGGGTGGTGCCATAGGAGGGGGTTGAGGAGTAGGGGGTGATGGAGGAGTGGACCAGGGTGTCCCGGAGGGAGCGATCCCTACGGAATGCCGATAAGTGGGGTGAAGGGAAGATGTGTTTGGTGGTGGCATCATGCTAGAGTTGGTGGAAATGGCGGAGGATGATCCTTTGAATGCGGAGGCTGGTGGGGTGATGAGTGAGGACAAGGGGGACCCTATCATGTTTCTGGGAGGGAGGAGAAGGCGTGAGGGCGGATGCGCGGGAGATGGGCCGGACACGGTTGAGGGCCCTGTCAACGACCGTGGGTGGAAAACCTCGGTTAAGGAAGAAGGAGGACATGTCAGAGGAACAGTTTTTGAATGTAGCATCATCGGAACAGATGCGACGGAGGCGAAGGAACTGATAGAATGGGATGGAGTCCTTACAGGAAGCGGGGTGTGAGGAGCAGTAGTCGAGATAGCTGTGGGAGTCGGTGGGTTTGTAATGGATATTGGTGGACAGTCTATCACCAGAGATTGAGACAGAGAGGTCAAGGAAGGGAAGGGAAGTGTCAGAGATGGACCACGTGAAAATGATGGAGGGGTGGAGATTAGAAGCAAAATTAATAAATTTTTCCAAGTCCTGACGAGAGCATGAAGCAGCACCGAAGTAATCATCGATGTACCGGAGAAAGAGTTGTGGAAGGGGGTCGGAGTAGGACTGGAACAAGGAATGTTCCACATACCCCATAAAGAGACAGGCATAGCTGGGGCCCATGCGGGTACCCATAGCCACACCTTTTATTTGGAGGAAGTGAGAGGAGTTGAAGGAGAAATTGTTCAGCGTGAGAACAAGTTCAGCCAGACGGAGGAGAGTAGTGGTGGATGGGGATTGTTCGGGCCTCTGTTCGAGGAAGAAGCTAAGGGCCCTCAGACCATCCTGGTGGGGGATGGAGGTGTAGAGGGATTGGACGTCCATGGTGAAGAGGAAGCGGTTGGGGCCAGGGAACTGGAAATTGTTGATGTGACGTAAGGTGTCAGAGGAATCACGGATGTAGGTGGGAAGGGACTGGACAAGGGGAGAGAGAAGGGAGTCAAGATAACGAGAAATGAGTTCTGTGGGGCAGGAGCAAGCTGGGATGATCGGTCTACCGGGGCAGTTCTGTTTGTGGATTTTGGGTAGGAGACAGAAGTGGGCCGTCCGAGGTTGGGCGACTATCAGGTTGGAAGCTGTGGGAGGGAGATCCCCAGAGGAGATGAGGTCAGTGACAGTCCTGGAAACAATGGCTTGATGTTCAGTAGTGGGGTCATGGTCCAGGGAGAGGTAGGAGGAAGTGTCTGCGAGTTGATGCTCAGCCTCCACGAGGTAGAGGTCAGTGCGCCAGACAACAACAGCACCACCCTTGTCAGCGGGTTTGATGACAATGTCAGGGTTGGACCTGAGAGAATGGAGTGCAGTAAGTTCAGAGAGAGACAGGTTAGAATGGGTGAGAGGAGCAGAGAAATTGAGACGACTGATGTCGCGCCGACAGTTCTCAATGAAAAGATCGAGAGAAGGTAAGAATCCAGAGGGAGGTGTCCAGGTGGAGGGAGAATATTGGAGATGGGTAAAAGGATCCGATGAACTGGCAGAGGACTCCTGCCCAAAGAAGTGAGCCCGGAGACGAAGACGGCGGAAGAAGAGTTCAGTATCATGCCATGCCTCCCTCCCAGAAACATGATAGGGTCCCCCTTGTCCTCACTTATCACCCCACCAGCCTCCGCATTCAAAGGATCATCCTCCACAATTTCCGCCAACTCCAGCATGATGCCACCACCAAACACATCTTCCCTTCACCCCCCTCATCGGCATTCCGTAGGGATCGCTCCCTCCGGGACACCCTGGTCCACTCCTCCATCACACCCTACTCCTCAACCCCCTCCTATGGCACCACACCATGCCCACGCAAAAGATGCAACACCTGCCCCTTCACTTCCTCTCTCCTCACCGTCCAAGGACCCAAACACTCCTTTCAAGTGAAGCAGCATTTCACTTGCATTTCCCCCAACTTAGTCTACTGCATTCGTTGCTCCCAATGTGGTCTCCTCTACATTGGAGAGACCAAACGTAAACTGGGCGACCGCTTTGCAGAACACCTGCGGTCTGTCCGCAAGAATGACCCAAACCTCCCTGTCGCTTGCCATTTTAACACTCCACCCTGCTCTCTTGCCCACATGTCTGTCCTTGGCTTGCTGCATTGTTCCAGTGAAGCCCAACGCAAACTGGAGGAACAACACCTCATCTTCCGACTAGGCACTTTACAGCCTTCCGGACTGAATATTGAATTCAACAACTTTAGGTCGTGAGCTCCCTCCCCCATCCCCACCCCCTTTCTGTTTCCCCCTTCCTTTTTTTTCCAATAAATTATAAAGATTTTCCTTTTCCCACCTATTTCCATTATATAAAAAAAACCCCACTAGAGCTATACCTTGAGTGCCCTACCATCCATTCTTAATTAGCACATTCGTTTAGATAATATCACCAACTTTAACTTTAACACCTATGTGTTCTATTGTACTATTGTCGTTGACATCTTTTGATGATTTGCTTCTATCACTGCTTGTTTGTCCCTACAACCACACCCCCCCCCCACTTCTCTGTCTCTCTATCTCTCCGCCCCCCACACACACACCTTAAACCAGCTTATATTTCAACTCTTTCTTGGACTCGAACTCAAGTTCTGTCGAAGGGTCATGAGGACTCGAAGCGTCAACTCTTTTCTTCTCCGCCGATGCTGCCAGACCTGCTGGGTTTTTCCAGGTAATTCTGTTTTTGTTTTGGATTTCCAGCATCCGCAGTTTTTTTGTTTTTATCTCTGTCTTTTTCCCTCTATCCTTCAAACTGATATGATAATGCAGACATGCAGATAGGAAGGAACAATGGACGGGATGCAGAGACATCGGTACATCGAAGATGTTCTGCCTGAACTACCTTTGCAGGTGATGAAATATAATTACACGTGGGTATGTGAGTACAATATTGGAGTAATGGACAAGGCTGTATGTAAACACACAGCGTAGCAGATGCTGCTGTATGTAAACACAGAGTAATGAACACTGATGGATATAAAAACACATGGTAATGGGTTTTGCTTTCATTGCTGTACATAAGCACACAGTAATAGATACTGCTGTATGTAAACACACAGTAATAGATACTGCTGTACGTAAACGTACACAGTAAAAGATACTGCTGTACGTAAACACACAGTAATAGATACTGCTGTACGTAAACGTACACAGTAAAAGATACTGCTGTACGTAAACACACAGTAATAGATACTGCTGTACGTAAACGTACACAGTAAAGATACTGCTGTACGTAAGCACACAGTAATAGATACTGCTGTACGTAAACACACAGTAATAGATACTGCTGTACGTAAACACACGGTAAAAGATACTGCTGTACGTAAACACACAGTAATAGATACTGCTATACGTAAACTCACAGTAATAGATACTGCTGTACGTAAACACACAGTAATAGATATTGCTGTACGTAAACGTACACAGTAAAAGATACTGCTGTACGGAAACTCACAGTAAAAGATACTGCTGTACGTAAACACACAGTAATAGATACTGCTGTACGTAAACACAGTAATAGATACTGCTGTACGAAAACACACAGTAATAGATACTGCTGTACGAAAACACACAGTAATAGATACTGCTGTACGTTAACACACAGTAATAGATGTTGCTGTGCGTAAACACACAGTAATAGATATTGCTGTACGTGAACACACCGTAATAGATATTGCTGTACGTGAACACACAGTAATAGATATTGCTGTACGTGAACACACAGTAATAGATATTGCTGTAAGTGAACACACAGTAATAGATATTGCTGTGCGTGAACACACAGTAATAGATATTGCTGTGCGTACACACACAGTAATAGATATTGCTGTACATAAACACACAGAAATAGATATTGCTGCACATAAACATACACAGTAATAGATATTGCTGACCATAAATATACAGTAATAGATATTGCTGTACGCAAACACACAGTGATAGATACTGATGCAAACACACACAGTAATAGATATTGCGGTACGTAATGCACACAGTAATAGATATTGCTTTATGTAAACGCACACAGTAATAGGTACTGAAGGAAACACACACATTAATAGATACGGAAATAAGCACACAGAGCTTCTGTTTTTGTTTGTTCTTTGTTCTTTGTAGATCACTCCTTAGGACACTGTAGCCACATGGTGTGGACTGGCCAGATTCATGGCACTGTGAACCAGGTAGTTTTATGGCAAGCAATACTTCTTATCACAGACCCAAAGAAACAAGTGAAAGAGGACTGAAACAAATACCGTGATCCATTAGATCAGCTTTCTGTCTGAACATATCCAATATCACTCTGTTACCCTCACAAAGATCAGTCCGCATGAACAAAAGGATTAAATAAAAGGATTTTGTTTTCAGTAATAGTTGACATGTGCAGCATATTTCATGCAATGTGGTAATGGACTCTTCTTAGTGAAACCCTGGAAATCCTTGTAAATGAAGAGGTTTGAAATGCAGTTAAGGTGAGTGAGCTGCAAGAATCATGGTGCAGTATTGTGGAGACAGTCAGCAGAGAGAGCCATTGCTATAGGGAAGGACCTGAACCCACTGGTCCCTGCTGTTGTTCACCTATGTTGTTGCTGTTAATAGCTGTCAGTCAAATATGCAAGTTATTTTAACTGTTAAACCCAGCATAAGTGCTATAACTTAGTTTTGGGCTTTGACTGATGGAAGAAATTCCATGCTTGTGAAAATCTTTTGAGACAGAGGTGGAACAAGTCATTGTCAAAAACACGGCAGAGCTTGGATTTCCCTCCACTCGCTCAGAATTTAACTTCAGCTCGTAGGTACCCGAGGAGTTTCCATCCTTCGGAAATGTTTGTCATTCCTCAAATGAGCAAACAGAAATGAAGAAGCCACAGGACCCGACAAACTCTGGGTTTTTGGGATTGTGAACTGATGTCTTTAGAAAACACTGGGTGGGGCTGAATTATCCCAGCTGGATGGTAAATAAATGTCCTGCCTGCCTTAAGAATGTGATGTGTTTGTGCAGAACTGTCCTCTAAGCTATGACCAAATGAGTGGGCTGAAAGCACCAAGTATCTTATTTTCATTATCCTTTCTTGCAGTCTTGAAAATCAATTGATGATAATATTTCTGTGAATTGGATCCTGGTTATTAAAGCAGGTTGACTGCAGTCAGCCCTTCAATTTGTAGAGGCTGGGGGATTGCATGCACAAAGATCACAAAGCAGCAGCTCGGTGAAGTTTTGTTCATCAGCGACTGTGCTTTCTTTTCTGGAGAGCATTCAACTGCTTGTTGACTGCATTGCTCAAGCCTCAGAACACTTCAGCTTTATCATAAGTCTGAAGCAGACAGACATCTTGTACCAGAGATAAAAACAAAAAACTGCGGATGCTGGAAATCCAAAACAAAAACAGAAACAGAAATACCTGGAAAAACTCAGCAGGTCTGGCAGCATTGGCAGAGTTTGGTACAGTTGACGTTCCGAGTCCTCATGACCCTTCAACAGAACTTGTACCAACCTGTCTCTGCTCACAAACTTCACAATCAACAGTAGATCCCTCAACTCAGTTCAGAAGTTCTGCTATCTTGGGAGTGTCCTTTCCAACAATATCACATAGGATGATGCTATACCCATAACTTGGCAAAAGGAAGCTCAGAATTTGGCAGGCTCACTTACAGATTTTGGACAGAGCATGGAGTTTGTCTCAAAGTAAAGATCAAAGTTTACCAGGCAGTGAAACTCAAATCACTTTTCTCTGGCTGTGAGACATGGACAGCCTACAAGTGTCACATAAAGCAACTAGATGTATTCCACCTTCTGTAGCCTCAAGTGGTAGGACAAAATCCCTGACACCAAAGTTCTTTCAAGATGCTGTATACCTGGTATTGAGAACATGCTCATCAGAGCTCAGCTTCACTGGTCAGCATGTGCTTCACTTGGAGGACTCCCACATACAAAAGGCAGTATTCTACAGCCTGCAGTGTAGAGGAACCTGTACCATAGGACATCCCAAACAAAGTTACAATCCCTGAGGAGAAACCTTAAACCAAAATAACCAAATTTACTGAGTGACCCACAAATGAAGAAATTACCAACAAGATTGCACTTTTTGTAGCTTTTCCTTTAACATGAATCAGATCCAGTACTAAATAAACATGAATTAACTGGCAAATAATACCTCAAATAAAAAGGTAAATTTCAGTGGAAGGGCAGTGGATGTTATCTACATAGATTTCAGTAAGGCCTTTGACAATGTCCCTCATGGCAGACTGGTACAGAAGGTAAAGTCGCACGGGATCAGAGGTGAGCTGGCAAGATGGATACAGAATTGGCTTGGTCATAGAAGACAGAGGGTAGCAGTGGAAGGGTGCTTTTCTGAATGGAGAGCTGTGACTAAGGAGTTCCGCAGGGATCAGTGCTGGGATCTTTGCTGTTTGTAGTATACATAAATGATTTGGAAGAAAATGTAACTGGGCTAATTAGTAAGTTTGCAGACGACACCAAGGTTGGAGGAGTTGCAGATAGTGAAGAGGATTGTCAAAGGATACAACGGGATATAGATCGGTTGGAGACTTGGACGGAGAAATGGCAGATGGAGTTTAATCTGGACAAATGCGAGGTAATGCATTTTGGAAGGTCTAATACAGGCCAGAATTATACAGTAAATGGCAGAACCCTTAAGTGCATTGACGGGCAGAGGGATCTGGGTGTACAGGTCCACAGGTCACTGAAAGTAGCAACGCAGGTGGATAAGGTGGTCAGGAAGGCATATGGCATGCTTACCTTCATCGGCAGTGGTATTGAGTATAACAGTTGGGAAATCATGCTGCAGCTGTATAGAACCTTGATTGTGCCACACTTGGAATATTGCGTGCAATTCTGGTCGCCACATTACCAGCAGGATCTGGAGGCATTGGAGAGCGTGCAGAGGATGTTTACTAGGATGCTGCCTGGTCTGGAGGTTATTAGCTGTGAGGAGAGGTTGGAGAAACTCGGATTGTTCTCACTATAGCGACAGAGATTGATGGGCGACTTGATAGAAGTTACAAAATTATGAGTGGCATGGACAGAGTAGATAGTCATAAGCTTTTACCCAGGGTGGAAGAGTCAATTACTAGGGGACATAGATTTAAGGTGAGAGGAGAAAACTGTAGAGGAGATGAGCGAGGCAAGTTTTTTACGCCAAGGGTACTGAGTGTCTGGAATTTGCTGCCAGAGGAGGTGGTGGAAGCAGGTACGATAGTGGTGTTTAAGAGGCAGCTTGACACATACATGAATAGGATGGGAATAGAGGGATATGGACCCCAGAAGTACAAAATGTTTTAGTTTGACAGGCAATATGATCGACGCAGGTTTAGAGGGCCGAAGGACCTGTTCCTGTGCTGTACTTTTCTTTGTTCATGTTATCTAGTCACTGCAATAAAGATACACCTTACAAAAACCACAAGCCTAGGTCCAACCATCTTCAGCTGCTTCATCAATGACCTTCCTTCCATCATAAGGTCAGAAGTGGGGGCGTTTGCTGATGATTGCACAATGTTCACCATTCGAGATACTGAAGCAGCCCATGTCCAAATGCAGCAAGACCTGGACAATATCCAGGTTTGGGCTGACAAGTGGCAAGTAACATTCACGCCACACAAGTGTCAGACAATGACCATTTCCAACAAGAGAGAATCCAACCATCACTCCTTGACAAATGGCATTACCATCACTGAATCCCCCACTATCAACATCCTGGGGGTTACCATTGACCAGAAACTGAACTGGACCAGCCATATAAATAGCTCGGCTACAAGAGCAGGTCAGAGGCTAGGAATCCTGTGGCAAGTAACTCACCTCCTGACTCTTCAAAGCCTGTCCACCATCGACAAGGAATACTCCCCACTTGCCTGGGTTAGTGCAGCTCCTATAACATTCAAGAAGCTTGACATCATCCAGGACAAAGCAGCCTGCCTGATTGGCACTCCAAGCACCACCTTCAACATTCACTCCCTCCACCACAAATGCAACGTCACAACACTGTGAACAATCTACAAGTTGCACTGCAGGAACTCACCAAGGCTCCTTTGATAGCACCTTCCAAACCCATGACCTCTACCACCTTGAAGGACAAGGGCAGCAGACACATGGGAACGCCACCAGCTGGAAGCCCCTCACCATCCTGACTTGGAAAGATATCAGTTCCTTCACTGTCGCTGTGTCAAAATCCTGGAATGTACTCCCTAACAGCACTGTGGGTGTATCTACACCCCAGGGACTGCAGCGGTTCAAGAAGGCAGCTCACCACCACTTTCTCAAGACTAATTAAGGATGGGCACTAAATGATGGCCCAGCCAGTGATGCCCACATCCCATGAAAGAATTTTTAAAAAGCACCCGTATCTCTCTCTGCCAAGCGTGGCAATGTGTCGCTACATTGTTCCACGAAATGACGTTCTTTATTCACACAAGGTAGATCAGGAGTCCTATCCAACAACAGCTTTCGCCTTTGAGTTTCACAGGTATGGGGTTATTGTCAGCAAGGCACATTCTACAGACCCTCTCTCCCCCAGGTCACAACAGCCCTGATGCTGTAACTTTCCAAAGTTCCTTTTCAACCGACTAACCGATAACACCCGGTTCACAATCTGGTTCTTTGATACAAGCTTTCGGCTCTTTTGCACGCCTAAGAAATTCGCACCAGTTTTTATGATTCAGTCCCTTTTAGCTCACTTGTTTGTTGCTTCCTCAAGAGCATTTGGAATTCTACTTTTCTTCTTACTGCCAAACAGAAACTGACCTTTTTGTTGAGTTTTGCTCGATTCTCCTCACACAAATTCTGTGTTCCTCTTTCTGCCTCTGTCTGTTTTCTCTTTGTATCTGTATCTGTGTGTTGATCACCTTTTACTTTCCAGCCCCTCTGCTTGTAGCTCTCCTTTGTGCCTACCAGTCACACAGCTTCTATCTTAGCTTCCTTCCTATTGGTACTGCTTCCTGGTCAAGGATCACCAGGTCGCATGGACCAGTATTTCTTCTTATCCAGGAAAGTTACAATTAATCCTGTTATAATTGATGCAAATTCTTAAAAGCCCTTTTCAAACATTCTTAAAGATAATTACAGATTCCCCCCACCTTTTACAGAAATTATAAAATTTCTATACTTCTGCTCCCGGCTCAAAACTCATCACACTTAGGTAAGAGACATTCTGAAAGTCAATCTCAGAACCTTTAAGTTGTGTCTCCACTACATGGGAAAGAAACAATGCTGGAAGATCCAAATGGAGAAGTCCGTGTCATCGAGCAACCTCAACACTTGAGGAGAAGCAAGTCAGTTCAGTGACTTCATATGTAATGTTTGCAATCAGATCGGCAAGCGAAGATTAAGTTTAATATTACATCTGAGATGACACCAACCTCCATGGTGAACAACTGGTTTCAATGCTGAACACTCATCCATCATAGTGGTGGGAGGATCCATCAAGATGAAAGCGGACTTAGTGGAGAGATTTACAGAGTCTTAGAATGCTAATTCTTTACCTTGAGATTTTGTTTTTAAATGGAATTTGTGTCTCATCCTCTGTTGGGTGGAGTTTTTGAAGTGAAGTTTCCCACCAGTTAGAGACTGAGTCTTGCCCCTTTTGTAGCAACATCTGCCCACCCAGGAGAGTGATTTGGGCAGGAGTTGCACAGGTTGTGGCTTTTGAACACAGTCAAGCATGGCTGGAAATTTTTAACATTATTTTGAGTCAATGGCCTTTCCTTAGATATGCACTCCCTGTATCTGTGAAGAGCAGGACCAGGAAATGAGGCTGTCTTACCAGTTATATAAAAACAACTTAGATTTTCAATAACACATCCCAAGGTGTTTCACAGGAGCATTCTGAAGTAAAATTAGACAATATGAGAGCAAATGGCTGAAAGCTTGCTCGAGGGGGTAAGGTTTTAAGGAGCGTCAGAAAGGGAAAAGAGAGAGACAGCGAGATTTGTGAGGGGGACTTCCAGAGCTTTAGGGTCTTGGTGGCAGAAAGCATAGATGGCAATGATAGTGATTAAAATCAGGAAAGCTTGAGACAAAGGTGGGGATCTAGCCCGTTGCTCAATTTCTCTGGCCTGCAGCAAGCTTTCTAAAAATATAGACCTGTGACAGTCGCGCCTTCAAAATAGCATCTATCATCATCGTTATGAATTTGCTTTGGATAAAAGCATCAGCTAAATTGCTATAATAATATTTAACAAGATCGTATTCAAATTCAGCCATCACATTAAAACAGCGCGAGTTGAAGCATTTCTGTATTCATCTTTTAAAAAAAACTAAATTAAATTGATTATATGCGAATGGATAAAGGTTCACCACCCCCAGCTTAAAAGGACAGAATTGGATGAGCACAGATTTATAGAATCATAGGGCTGGATTCCACCACCGCCTCTCTCAGTGGCCAGTATATTTGAAATTAAACGGGTGACCTGCCTGCTGCCTTCCTAACGAGCCCCAACCTGTCTCCCATGTTAGAATGGGTGGGGGAGGTGCAGGCAACCTGCCAATACTTGGGCCTACTGGAGGGCCTTAAGTGGCCAATCCATGGCCGCTTAAGGGTCTTGCTTTCACTGCGTGACCTGCTGTCAGGCAGGAAGGGGGCTTACCTCCTTCAGATCCATCAGAGGCACACGCCCTCCAGAAAGAAAAAACAGTAAAAACTGGGAAATAAAAATACTGGCTTGAGCTGGTCTTTAATACCTTAAAATGAAGCACCAGTAAAAACTGGGAAATAAGAGTACTGGTCCCAACTGTTTTTTTCCCTTTTGGGCCAAGATTGTACTCCTCCGTTATGCCTCCCTCTTCCCTGGTCTCTAAAACATGCCCCCTCCTATAGTTATATCCAGAGATAAAAACAAAAAACTGCGGATGCTGGAAATCCAAAACAAAAACAGAATTGCCTGGAAAAACTCAGCAGGTCTGGCAGCATCGGCGGAGAAGAAAAAAGTTGACGTTTCGAGTCCTCATGACCATGAGGACTCGAAACGTCAACTCTTTTCTTCTCCGCCGATGCTGCCAGACCTGCTGAGTTTTTCCAGGTAATTCTGTTTCTGTATTGAATATATCCAGTGACCCAGCCCCCACTGCAGTATGGGGAGATGAGTTCTAAAGATTTACAACCCTCTGAGAGAAGAAATTCTTCCTCATCTCCATGTTAAATGGGAGCTATGCCACCAGCAGCAGGAGCTATGCCACCAGCGGCAGGAGCAGCGTCACCAGCGGCAGGAGCAACACCACCAGCGGCAGGAGCAACACCACCAGCGGCAGGAGCAACACCACCAGCGGCAGGAGCAACACCACCAGCGGCAGGAGCAACACCACCAGCGGCAGGAGCAACACCACCAGCGGCAGGAGCAACACCACCAGCGGCAGGAGCAACACCAAGCGGCAGGAGCAGCACAACCAGCGTCACCAGTGGCAGGGGCTGTGTCACCAGCAGGATTAGCAACACCAGCAGTAGGAGCAATGTCTCCAGCAGCAGGAACAACATCACCAGCAGCAGAACTGAGCTCCAGTGCCTCAGGAGACTGACACTTTCTCAGCAGCTTGTTGCTGACATCTTCTGCTTCCTGGGTCAAATCCTCGTTTGCCAGTGAGCATGCAGCAAGGTCACGATAGCCCTGAATTTTTTCCCCTCCACACCTTCCGAGAAACCACTGCTGAAACATACGGGATTTCAGAATCTGCATCTCCCAGGTGACGGTTGCCATGTTTGCCGGTGCTGCCTCCAACAACAACCTTGTTACTCATGAGACCAGTCAGAACAGGAGGGCCCTGGAATTATTGCAATGGCCAGATTTCCACATGTTTAGGGAGTTATCAGCTGGACCCATGTGGTAACCAACTCTCAGATAAACTGGAAGTATTCATCAATCGAAAAGCATTCTGCTGCATTCATGTGCAGCTTGTATGTAACCACCAGAAGATATCCCTGCATGTCTGTGCAAATCTCTAGGAAGCTGCCATGATGCCTTCATTCTGCACTGGTCAAGTACACCACAGATTTTCCAAACTCCAAGCTGACTGAGTGGATGGCTCCTTGGAGACAAGGGATACTCCCTAAGGACATGGTTAATGATAGCCATTTGGAGCCCCACCACTGATGCTCAGGAACGATAAGCAAGGGGAGTAATATATTGGACTATTGAGGAGTCTCAACAGATCTGGGGCCACCCGTCAGTATGTCCCTGTGCGGGTTTCCAGAATTGATAGCAGTCTAATGTGCCTTGTGCAATGTAGCCCAGCAGAGGGGCCTAGAGCTGCAGGGGTGAAGGTGACAACTGTGCTGCATTTACCGAGGAGGAGGATGATGAGCCTCGTGGGAAGGATTCCTACAGCCAAACCTTGAGCTGCCAGAGATGTCCAGGACAGCCTCATGTAAGTATCATTGACCTAGCATGTGACTGTGCAACTACATGACACACAAATGATGATCCCATTGTACTCTCCGAACACAAAACATTTGAACCATCAGTAACCCTTCCATTCTCTGACCCCACTGCTCGTTCTTTACTCTTGTCATACCATTTACCTTAAAGCCGATAGCAGCATGGCAGGCAGGAGGCAACAATGGAGATGACTGGGCAATGGCAACTTGAAATAATGTTTATGGTGCTTAACAATTACAGTTAACAAACATGTGCTCCCAAACAGCTGTTCCAGTGCAGTTACAACACTGGCATCTAGCCGACAACGTAGAAATTGCCCAGGCATGCCCTGTCCACAAAAAGCAGGGCAAATTGAATTTGGCCAATAACCACCCAATTGGTACTGAAGCAGTCCATACCTGCAGGCAACAAGACCTGAACTAAATTCAGACTTGGGTGCAAAGTGGCAAGTAACACTCAGGTCACACAAGTGCCAGGCAATGACCATCTCGAATGAGATTTAATCTAATCATCACCCCTTGACATTCAATGGCATTACCATCACTGAATCCCCCATAATCCTGGGGTTTACCATTGACCAGAAACTAAACTGTACTAGCCATATATAAACTGTGGCTACAAGAGCAGGTCAGAGGCTAGGAATCCTGTGATGAGTAACCCACCTCCTGACTCCCCAAAGCCTGTTCACCATAAGACCATAAGACATAGGAGCAGAAATTAGGCCAATCGGCCCATCGAGTCTGCTCCACCATTCAATCATGGCTGATAAGTTTCTCAACCCCATTCTCCCCATAACCTATAATCCCATTACCAATCAAGAACCTATCTATCTCGGTCTTAAATACACTCAATGACCTGGCCTCCACAGGCCTTCTGTGGCAATGACTTCCATAGATTCACCACTCTCTGGCTAAAGAAGTTTCTCCTCACCTCTGTTCTAAAAGGTCTTCCCTTTACTCTGAGGCTGTGCCCTCGGGTCCTAGTCTTTCCTACTAATGGAAACATCTTCGCCACGTCCACTCTATCCAGGCCTTTCAGTTTTCTGTAAGTTTCAATCAGATCCCCCTCATCCTTCTAAACTCCATCGAGTATAGACCCAGAGTCCTCAAATGTTCCTCATATGTTAAGGCACCATTTACAAGGCACAAGTCAGGAGTGTGATGGGATACTCTCCACTTGCCTGGATGAGTGCAGCTCCAACAACACTCAGGAAGCTTGACACTATCCAGGACAAAGCAGCCAGCTTGATTTACATTCACAAACATTCGCTCCCTCCACCACCGACGCACAGTAGCAGCAGTGTGTACCATCTACAAGATGCACTGTAGGAACTCACCAAGGCTCCTTCAGCAACACCTTCCAAAGCCACGACCACCACCATCTAGAATGACAAGGGCAGAAGATAAATGGGAATACCACCACCTGGAAGTTCCCCTCCAAACCACTCACCATCCTGACTTGGAAATATATCGCCGTTCTTCATTGTCACTGGGTCACAATCCTGGAGCTCCCTTCGTTACAGCACATTGTACCTACACCACATTGTCATGACTCACTGTGGGGATAGTGCGCTGTAATATCAAGCCCTTCTGCTCCCCGAGCCGTGACAAATGTGTAAAGTTTGATTAGACCACCAGAATGCCCCAATTCTACCTAACTGTTTAATTTAGGTTAACAGAATACGAGCAGGTTTGTAAACTGAACAAATAAATAATTGTTTATATAACAAATTGTCTTTAACCAGTGGCAAAATAAAGAAATATGAACTGCTAACATTTAACCCTATAACTTAAACCCTATCCTCCTTAAACCCCTACACACACACGACACAGATAAGACACACAAAATATGGATTTAAGGGTGAGATAAAGCAGTTCAATAGCACTAATCTGGAGTTCAGGATTAGATGGATTGACTTTGATTGCTTTCTTCCAGATTCCTTGCAGGTTGTTGTGGCTGACACGAAGTGTGCTTCAGCACTTGCAGTCTGTGATTCTCTGGCTGAAATTTGCTTTTAATGTCTCTACTGGTGATTTTTCCCCTTTCCCTCCTGACAGAGGTTTCTCAAAGAAAGCAGGTTATAGCGATGTGAGGAATAGCTAGCTAGCAGGATTAGTGGAGTCTTACAAAACACAGGAGAGAGAGGTTTTCTCTTTTCAGGCTAAGAGCTGATCTTCTGCACTATCCTCACATAGAACCTGGCCACTTGGTCAGGAGTCAATCAAAACGCCATTGCAAGGCAGTTCACTCTTAAACCAGGTTTCCTTTCCAGCACCATTCTGTCCAACCTGGCACACACTGTTCCAGGAGATAGTAACATTGCAGATTTTCTTCTTCTTGCTGTAGTGAACATCTCTCTTAAACTACAGCCATGGTAGTTTTTAAAGCTACAGTCCAAGAAAAAATAAAAATATGTTCTTTACAACATGGACTGCAGCAGTTCAAAAAGGCAGTTCACCACCACCTTCTCAAGGGCAATAGGGATGGGCAATAAATGCTGGATCAGCCAGTGACACTCAACTCTCATGATTGAATAGAAAGCAAGCAACTTACTGTGAAAAATGTTTCATAATGTTGTCTGGTTCTTTTGCCAGTTACAGTAAATATATAGCCGTTGGTTACCAGTCCTTCTGTCTTTGAAAACAGCTCCTCTTTTTAACATCTTTATTAAATCTCCTGTTAGCCTTTTCAGTTCTAAGGAAAACAACCCCAGCTACTCCAGTCTCTCCACATAACCAAAGTTCCTCAATGCTGGTCCCATCCTAGTTAATCTCCTCAATACACTCTTGAATTCCCGAAATCCTTCCTAAAGTTAGTTGCCCAGAATTGGTTACAATACTTTAGCTGAGGCCCAACCATTGTTTTCTGAAGGTTTTGCATAACTTCCTTGCTTTTGTATCTATTGCTGTATAAAGCCTGGGATTTTGTCTGCTTTTTAACAGACTACCAACTTTTCCTTTGTAGATTTATGTTTGTACGCTCGCAGGCCTGTGTTCCTGCACACACTTACAAATTATATTAGTTCTTTCATATCACCTCTCCTCAGTCTTCCTGTCAAAATATATTCATTCACACTTTTTGCATTAAATTTCATCTGTCCTGGGTATGCCCATTTCACACCCTGTCTACTTACCCTGAAGTTTCTTACCCTCCTCCAAATTGTTTACTACATTTCCAAGTTTTGTGCATTCTATTGAAAAGTTGAAATTATTCCCCGTATACCCACATACATGGTTTGCTATTCACGTGTTCATCACTATGAAACTGGGGCCCGATATTTAAACCTTGCTTTTCTTGCAACTTTAGACACCATCCTGCTCCAATGCCCCTCTAATGTCCAATTGTGTAGGGTGGGGGTGGACTTCCCTATCTCCTCGACATCTAATTGTAGCCAGAGCCCCTCTTGCAGGGCCTTCCTTTCCAACCCTTCTGGTGTCACATATCTACCAAACTTGACAAGCCAGTACCGTCTTACAAAGCTGCTTTCAAAATTGTATTCTGCAGCCTTTGTTTAAACCATGGCCCAGATCTTCCAGTCTCTGGATTGTCAGAGACCAAAAGATACGCTCGTGACCCAGCAGAGGTCCCGCTATAAGCACATCCTGGGAAGTTGAAATTTCCGACTGCTGGTTTTATCCTGCCTGATTGGCCAAGACCACGCAGACTTGGGTTGGTTGTCCTATACTTACCCTGGTGTTTACACCAATTTACATCACATGTATAAAACCAGTGAAACTCTAAGGAAATCAGCTGGAGTGTTAAAGCACCCCAGAACCTACTGCAATGTTCACCACCACCTTCTCCATCCTGGACAGTACTCCCCCTCACCCCAATCCCCTGACTGACCCCTGCCCCACCACACCCTGAGCACTCCACACCCCCCGACTCCCTCTGTCCACTTGATTCCCCACCTCCCTCCCTGAGCACCTGACTCCCTCCCCCCAACCCATCCTACCCACTCACCTGATAAGCTTACCTCCTGCCTGGATTCTCAAAGTGGCATATAAACAAAGGGACATTTACACTTAGCTGCTTTATGACAGCTGGTGCCGTAGAAAGGGGGTGTGACATCACTTCCCTTGATGTTGCTGCCCTGCACTAGAAGGACTCAGCGCACAGATCCAGTGAGAATGGTGCAGCTCCTAACTAAGGTAGGAGAAAAGGAATGGAGTGGCAATCCGCCGCTGATTGTCACTCCACAGAAGATTCATCCCATGATTTGAATCCACCCAGAAGGTTGTCCATCTTCCTTTTGCTTTCTGCAATAATGTTTTATTATGTGCAGCCCCTTATAGTCAATTATCCAGAAAAATTGATGTTTTTCTTTGGAGCATGCCTTCACCTTCTCTTGATTCAGGCCTAGTCTACATAAGGTAAAACATGAGTGTCTCTCGCTGGTCTGTTGTAATCTCTGTTTTTCCCCTGGTAGCATTTATTTTTGTCTCAGCTTGGCCAGGTTTATTTCAGAAAAACTGCACAAGAGATATTTTTTCAGTGTCTGCTCATTTCATTGCAAAGCAAAATGGGCAGTATTGTCAATCTTTTGCCCTGAATTTGTTTAAAACGATGTTTTTTTATCTGACATCACCCTCTCAAAGACCCTCACATTCTTCCTCAAGTGTGGTGACCAGAACTGGACACAATACTCTAGTTGTGGCCTAACCAGTGCTTTATAAAGGTTCAGCATAACTTCCTTTGTACTCGATGCCTCTATTTATAAAGCCCAAGATCCCATATGCTTTACTAACCAACCTCTCAATATGTCCTACCACCTTCAAAGATCGACGCACATGAACCTTCAGCCCCCTTTGCCCCTGCACACTCTTTAGAACTGTGCCAATAAGTCTATATTGCTTCTCTCTATCCCTTCTCCAAAATACATCACCTCACACTTCTCTGCATTAAATTCCATCTGCCACTTGTCTGTCCATTCTGCTAGCCTGTTGCTGGCAATTGGTATCATCCTCACTGTTTGCCACACCTACAAGTTTGGTACTATTGGCAAAGTTTAAATTTTTATGCTGTATTCCAATATTCAAATCACATATCAAGAAAAGCAGTGATCCTAGCCTTGACCGTTGGGGAATACCACTATCTACCATACTCCAGTCTGAAAAACACCTGTTTACCACCACTCACTGTTTTCTGTCTTTAAGCCAATTTTTATTGAAGTTGACACTGACTCTCCTATTCCATGAGCCTCAATTTTATGTGGTACTTTGTCAAACACTTTCTTAAAATCCATTTAGGCAGCATCCACCGCATTCCCTTCATCAACCTTCTCTGTTACTTCATGAAAAAAATCAATTAGATTATTCAGACATGATCTGCCTTTCGCAAATTCATGCTGGCTCTCCTTAATTGACTTAAACCTCTCCAAGTGCCTGGTGATTTTTTTGTTGATTATTGTTTCTAAAACCCTACCCATCACTGATGTTAAACTGACTGGCCTGTAGTTACTAGGACTGTCCTTACATCCTTTCCTGAATAAGGGGATCACATTTGCCATCTCAGTCCTCTGGCACCTCCCCCGTCTGTTGCTTGGGAAGATTGGAATATTCAGGCAAGCCCTTCCATTATCTCCATGCGTCAGCAACCTGGGATGCAAACCATCCTGACCAGGTGACTTATCCACTCTAAATATAGCCAGCCTTCCCAGTACATCCTGCCTCTCAAGTTTCATCCAATCCATTATCTCCACCATCTCTGCTTCATTGTTATTTTTTCAGCTTTCCTCCTCTTTAGTAAATGCTGATATGAAGTATTCATTAAGTATTCTAGCCTTGCCCTGTATCTGTCAGCATTTCTCACCCTCTTTGGCCCTATTGGACCCACTCCATTGCTTACTACCCACTTACTGTTTAGATGCCGGTGGAAGATTTTGGGTTCCCTTTTATGTTAGCTGCCATTCTCTTCTCATACTCTCTCTTTGATGGTCTTATTCATCTCTTCACTTCACCAATTGAATTTGACATGGTCCTGACTTGAAGAATTCACCTGACACGAATCGTACACCCTCTTTTTTTGTTTCATTATAATCTCTATCAATCCAAAGAGACCAGTTTTTCACCCTTAATGTTTTGAAGTCTGTATGACTCTTCAGAGCTAAGAGGAAGTAGATATGTGGTGAAATATATACTGTTTAAAGGGGGCAGAACAAATGAAACTGGATAGAAGGCCAGCGATGGGTGGAGGCAAAGGAGAGATTGCAAAAAATGTCATAAACAAAAGTCAAAGGGGTGTTAATAGTGGTGGTGCTGGCTAAAGGAGGTGCTCATGGTGACATTAAGAGTAGAACGCAGAATGTGATAATGGCCAGACCAGGGTAAGCACTCTGGAACGTGACAGATGGCCCTAGTGTGGGTGGGGTGTGGGGAGGGAACGGTGGTGGGAAAAAAGGTAAAAAAGCTGGGGATGAAATAATGAATAAAAATGGAAATAAATTTAATTGTTTCATTGTTTTATTCACCATTTTTAATTATTTCCATTTTTATTCATTATTTTATCCCCAATTTTTAGCTTATTTTCAATCTTTTTTACCACCGCCATCCCCTCCCCCCACCCCAACCTCATGAGGGCCATCTGTCACTTTCCAGAGTGCTTAGTCTGGGTCCAGCCATTATCATATTCTGCTTTCTACTCTTAATGTCACCGTTAGCACCTCCTTTAGCCAGTACCACCACCATTAACAAACCTTTGACCTTTTGTTTGACATTTTTGTCAATCTCTCCTTTGCCACCACCTATTGCTGGCCTTCTATCCAGCTTCACCTATTCCGCCCCCCTTAACCAGTATATATTTCATCACATTTCTACTTCCCTTTAGCTCTGAAGAAGAGTCATATGGACCTGAAACATTAACTCTGCCTTTCGCTGCACAGATGCTGTCAGATCTGCTGAGTTTTTCCAGCATTTTTTTGTTTTTGTTTCAGATTTCTAGCATCCACACTATTTTGCCTTTATCTGTTTATAGCCCTTGTTTGGAATGGACCTAGCTTTTTTCATTCATTTGCAGGATGTGGGCTTTGCTGACTAGGCCAACATTTATTGCCCATTGCTAGTTGCCAATGAGAAGGTGGTGGTGAGCTGCCTTCTTGAACCGCTGCAGCCCATGTGGTGTAGGTACACCCACAGTGCTGTTAGGAAGGGAGTTCCAGGATTTTGACCCAGTGACAGTGAAGGAACAGTGATATATTTCCAAGTCAGGGTGGTGAGTGGCTTGGAGGGGAACTTCCAGGTGGTGCTGCTCCTGAAGTGTGAAGGTGGCACCTATTCCTGAAGTGCCTCTTCCTTAAAGAGCACATATTGTTCTGTTAGTTTCTTCTGTTGGTCTTGGCTTTCATTTTACACTGACTAAATCCCCTCTATCCTCTCATGTTTGGAAATACTTTTCCAAAAAAAGCCCCACACCATTTTAAACGCAGAGCCTGGTGATTGATCCTGCATGATAGTCAGCATTGAGTCATCAGCAGAAGCCTCATTTCAGTGCCAGGATTGAGGCAGATTCCTTGTATTAAAATGAACACTTCCTATCCATGACCAAAAATGAGCCAGCGAGGGAGAGGAGTTTGAGTGACAAGTCACCTCTCACCTTAACACTAATAAGCAAAGAAGTCACAAGGTCAACACTTAATACTCTGCTCTGTGAACCACTTTTGATTCTTGAATGATTCCCTATTTGGAGCATAACTGCTCCACTGCGCGCCCCCCCCCCCCCCCCCCCCCCACCCCCACCCCCACCCCCCCCCCCCCCCCCCCCCCCCCCCCCCCCCCCCCCCCCCCCCCCCAAACCTAGAGAGAAGGACAAGATTCCATGCTTTTTACTGCCACTGGTGCATTCTGATGACATTGTAGACAAATGGCTAGCTCCTGAGAGCAGATAGCCTGTAATAGTTTACAGTTGTGCTGACAGATCAGTTTGTGCTGATTGACTGCTTAGATGCCAGTGCACAATAAAACATAACTTTCAACTCCAGACTACTAGAATGAATCCACTTTGTCACTAACCTTCCTGTTTGAAACTCATACCCAATGTGCGGGGAGCTTGTATCTGCTGTACACTGATCTACATCAACATAACCTGTGGCACTGCTCAGGCCAGTTAGGTAAACACCTGCCTCAGATAGCTGTTAAATTGTTATGAATCTGACCTTGAATAGCCCAGTAAATGTCAGTTCCAGTCAACACTGTCAAGCTTTGTTGTCAAGGAGATGCCAGATGTTGACTGAACATTTAAGGTCTGGACTTTTATTACTGAGGTGGGTAGTAGGCGTGGGGAAAATTCCCGACTTGGCCCACCCGCCTCAGGAGAAATTGCCCACAAAGGCAATTTCATTGCCAGGGCGGGTGTGGGATGGAACTGGCCAGCCAACCCAGAAAAGAGGTTGGAGGCAGCCACAGGGGAGCAGCTGTGGAGGTGAGCTAATTAAAAGGCCACCTTGGTGCTGTGAGCCCTCAACTGCCTCACCCCCCACACACTGCTTCTGCCCTATCCATGTCACCTCATGCTCCCATGCCAAGTTATGGCATGCCACCCACCCTCCATAGCTCCCCCATACCCCCTAGGCCAAGCTATGATAGTTCCATGCCCATTGACCCACTATACACAGTATAGAACTAATGAACCTTATAGTGACAGGATGTGTATGAAAAGCTTTACAAAGAAAAGTCATTAATTCATTACTTTCCAGCATATTTAAAAAAGGTCATTTCACTACAGTGCAATAGAAGTGTCAATCTTCCAGACATTTAAAAGTATCAAGAGCAAGAGCAAGCCCTTGAAACCAGGTAACTTTGTATAAGTAAACATTGTGAAATTGACAGCAGAAATCAGAGAGCCAGAGCTACCAATCAAGTATATTTTGGTAGCGGCTCAGGTATTCCTTCAGAGCCATGGATTTCTGGGCTCTCAGCCAATCCTTGTAATGTATGCTTGCCTTAGAGCTCTGACATTCATTACTCTTGTTGAAACACCTGAGCCCCAGAGAAACCATTGTTTGATCGATAGATCTGGCTTTCTGATCTCTGTAGTCAATTTCATAATGTTTATTTACACAAGGCTAAGTGATTTTAAGGGCTTACAACTTTTGAAGCTTCTTTTTTTAAACACACCTACTGTTACTATAGGGTTCATTGATCCACTATACACTATATAGAGCCAATGGTCATGGAAGTACATAGCTTGACGTGAGGAGCTATGGGGTTGTGGGTGGGGGGTGTGGGGGGCTTACCTTGGCATGGGGGGCAGCATCACAAGGACATTTTGAAGTCATCTTTTAAAAGATACCCTCATGATTCTTCTGGGGGGGCCGTGAACCGCGACACATTAAAAACCTGGCCCGACTCCATGAAAATTGCAGAGGAGCAGGAGAGACTTATCTCTGCAATGGAGCTGGCTAGGTCGGGAGTGCAGGGTGCGGACTCATAAGCTGAAACAGCCAGCACCCTTTCAAGGTACTCCTGAAAATCAGACAACCTGAGAATGGGATCGGGAAGCTAGAAATCGGTCCCCACCATCTTTAAATGGCTCCCAGCTTGATGAAAATTCAGCCCTCAATTTCCAGTCATGTTAAAGCTGCCTGCTTTGTGACTGTCACAGGGTGTGAAGATTTTGTTATTGTTAGCACCAGACCAGAGTGCATAGGGAGGTAACAAGCTATGGTCACAGCACAGGTCTCATAAGAGCAAACATTTCTCTTACTTTTAAAAGCTGTTACATGTCTAACCTTTCTCAGTTCTGATGAAAGGGTAAGACCTGAAATGTTAATTCTGTTTCTCTCTCCACAGATGCTTCCAGACCTGCTGAGCAGTTCTAGCATTTTCTGCTTTTGTTTTCAATAGGATTAGGATTCGTGTTCACTGCTTTCTGAAATGAAAAGTACAGTCAAAGTCAAAATGTCTGATAAGTTGGTAACAAAGATTAGATTGGGTGCCCTATGAAATAGATAGGCAGGAGTTCAGAGCTGGGAAGGATCACTGAGACTGAGAAACTTGTACTGTGGCACTTGATTCCTTCATTCTAATACAAAAATGAACAGAGTCTGACAACATTGAGCATTCCCATGTTTGGAGAACCTAAACTGGGAACATGCAGAATTCACAAAGGAACATACATTGAAGTTTAGCAAGCAACTCCCAAATTGAAGAGAGAAAAAGCTCTCCAGGGAAAGCAAGGTTGGGGTTTACAAAAATAGGTTAAAAGGGACAATGCCAACCAAAAATATACAAATGAATTTCAAATTCCTTACTTGACCAATCACATTGAATTCTTTGAAGAGCTCACAGAGAAAAAGTAGATGAGGTTAGTATAGTCGATGCAGTATATCTAAATTTCCAGAAGGTTCTTGATGAGGTGATGCACAACACAGTAATGAATAAAGACCGAACATAAGTCCGAGCATGTAGAATCAGATGTCACGGATAAATTTATTTATTTGTTTTGACTGCCTGAGATCAGTATGTCGATTTGTAAAAGATGTGTGTTTTCTTATCTTCAGAGTGAGAATCACAATTAAATAATCCCAGCAGCAAATTTTTTTGATTTTTAAAATGAAGGTTATTTATTATTACACACTTGCCTCGGATTTTAAAACATGGTGCCCCACTCACTTCTCTCACACACTCTGTCTCATACACAAAGACTAGATACAGGTTGAAGGAAAAGCAACACAGTTGCAACTTAGAAAGACCTCAGTCTCTTTTGTGGCAGCCCTGAATGAAGGTTTAGTTGAGAGTTTGGTGAGGCGAAGGATTCCCAGTAAGCTGTGAGGTTTCTTGTAGTCAAATTTCCAGGAGGTTGATTCTCAGGTGTACTCGAAGTTAGAACAGGTTGTGGGGAGTCCTTCTCCCACTTTCAAGGCATTGCTGTTTATTATTTTGGCTGCTTGGATGACTTGCAGTTAGTTGATGGCCTCTGGTAGAATTCTCTCTCTTTCTGGAAGCAGCTGGTTTTAAAACAGACAACAAACATGGTTTCCTCAGCATGTGATTTCCACAAGCTCAAAGTCCTTTTTCCAAAGAAAGGTGTCATGTGTATTGATTCAAGTCATTTGTGTTGTCATTTGACACCTTGAGAGTTTGAGACAGCCAGTGTCTTTGTGTTTGAATGACCCATTCAATTGATTACACCCTTTTGAAATATTTTCAGGAAAGACATTAATACAGCATCAGTCTGGAGTGCTCCTTTTGTTTCCTCGAGTCAGGGGAGTCGTTTCAATTCACTAAAGGAGTCAGGTGACCTCGGATGGCCATCTTTTCCATCCTTTTGTTCAGCTTTAAGATATAAAGTGCTGATTGCAAGTTCATAATATACTGGAACAAGACACAGGATACAAGTAATTGAATGGATGAATAGCTGGCTGCAAGAAGGAAAGCAGATTAGGGGTAAAAGGCAGCTATTCAAAGTGGCAGAAGGTGGAAAGTGCTGGGACCATATATTTACAATTTATGTTCATGCTTTAGACTTTGGAATCAAAAGCACAGATTCATGGAAAACATAGAGGAGGGCTGCAACAGATGATGGGAAGACATTAAAAGACTTGTAGAATGGAGATATAACTGGCAAATAACTTTCAACAGAGATCAGTGTAAGTTATTACATTTTGATAAGAGAAATAAGGAGCTCACATATTACTTAGAAAATAAGAATCTAACAGTAAAAATATATAAATCTCTAAAAGTAGAACCACATGTTAGTAAGGCCACAAAAAAGGGGGTTATTTCTGGAGGGATAGAATTCAGAGGTTCAACTTAGGCTAAACTTACCTCAAGCCTTTGTTAGACTATACCTGAAGGTCTCTGCACAATTCTGGTAACCATGTTATAAAGAGACACACATTAGAGACACTGCAGAGGGTGAAAGAAAATTTGTAAGGAATGATATCAGAACCGTGATGCTCCAGATTCTTGGAAAGGATGAACAGCCTGGGTCTCTTTACCCTTGAAAAGAGAGGGTTAAAGGGTGATTCAATGGAGACTCATGAATGGTTTTGATAGAGGGGACACAGAGAGTGTTTCCATTTGTTGAGAAGAGCAAAACTAGAGGGAGTAGTTTAGGAGAATAATATAAATGTATTAAAGAGGAAGCTAAATGTAGCACTACTATTCAAGAGAGGCGGGAGAGAGAAAACAGGCAACTGCAGGCCAGTTAGTCTGACATCATCAAGAAAATTTTAATGCCTTGGAAAATTATAGTATGGTCAGACAAAGTCACCATGGTTTTAAGTAAGGGAAATCATGTTTGGCAAATTTATTAGGGTTTTTTGAGGATGTAACTAGTAGGGTTGATACAGGTGAACCAGTAGATGCAGCATATCTGGATTTTCAAGAGGTATTCAATAAAGTGCTACACAAAAGGTTAATAGGCAAAATAAGTGTTCATGGCATTGTGGGGTAATATATTAAGTAGCATGGATAGAGGATTGATCAGTGCACAGAAAACAAAGAATAAGGATAAATGCATTTTCAAGTTAGCAGGCTGTGACAAGTGGAGTGCCTCAAGGATCATTGCTGGGGTGTCAAATATTTACATCTATATTAATGACTTAAAGTAATTTATGTAAGTATGTCAATGATTTAAAGCTAGGTGGAAAAGGAAGCTGTGAGGAGGACACTGGCTGCAAAGAGATACTGACAGTTTAAGTGAGTGGGCAACAAGGTGGCAGATGGAGTATGATGTACGGGAATGTGAGTTCATTCACTTTGATCGCGAGAATAGAAAAGCAAAATAGTTTTTAAAAGGTGTAAAATTTGTAAATATTGATGTTCAGAGGGAATCGGATGTACTCATACAAGAAACACAAAGTTAGAATGCAGGTAAAGCTAGCAATTAGGGAAGTAAATGGCATGCTGGCCGTTATTACAAGGGGATCGGAGAATAAGAATAAAGATATCCTGCTACAGTTGTACAGGGCTTTGCTGAGACCACACCCAGAATACAGTTTGCAGATTTGGTCTAATTTAAGGAAAGGTATATGGAGACAGTACAGTTTAGTTTAGTTCCCAGGGTGGGAGTGTTGTCCTATGATGAGAGGCTGAGTAAATTGGGCCATTACCCTGGAGCTAAGAAAAATTAAAACATACGAGATTCTGAAGATGCTTAACAGAGTCGAAACTGAGAGGCTGTTTGCCCTGGCTGGGGAATCTAGAACACTGGGGCACAGTCTCAAAATAAGGGGCTGATCATTTAGGACAGAGATGACAAGTGCATTCAGGCTTGAGATAGACAGATTTTTGGTCTCTCACAGAATCAGGAGATATGGGGAGCAGGCAAGAAAGTGGAGCTGAGGAAGAAGATCAGCCATGATATTGAATGTTTGAGCAGGCTTAAGAACTACATGGTCTACTCCTGCTCTTATTTCTTATATGCATCTCAGTATATGAGGGAGAAGGGAATGGAGGGATTAGCTGATAGAGTTAGAGGAGGAAGGACGGGAGGTGGCTCAGTGGAACACACATACCTGGTTGAGCCAAATGCCTATATTGCTGTGTATTAGAGGCAGAATAGAACCTTGACATGAATAGAGATAAATTGATTCAACTGAGTGACTATATAAAGTATTGCTGAAAAAGACTTTTTGTCAAACTTTTTTGTCTTACACTCATCAGGACAATTGCAAGAATACCAATGTCAGGAGAAGCAACAATTTTATACTTTGTGGAGAGAGTGCTGATTGGTTGACAGTGACGTGGTTGTATTGTCACTAGACTGGTAATCCAGAGACTCGGGGAAATGAGTCCCACCACAGCAGATGGTGGAACTTGAATTCAATAAAAATCTAGAATTAAAAGTTTAATGATGAAAATGAAACCATTGTCAATTGTTGTAGAAACCCACCTGGTTCACTAATGTCCTTAAGGGAAGGAAATCCACTGTCCTCACCTGGCCTGGCCAACAAGTGACTCCGAGCCCACAGCAATGTGGTTAACTCTTAAATGTCCTCTGAACAATGGCAATTAGGGATGGGCAATAAATGCTGGCCAAGCCAGTGGCAGCCGCATCCCATAAATGAATAAAAAAAACAGACGGACTGGAAATCCCTCCCTAACAGCACTGTGAGTGTCCGACACCACACGGACTAGAACTCCCACCCAAACTGCACTGTGGGTGTCCCTAAAACATATGGATTAAAACACCCTCCCTAACAGCACTGTGGGTGTCTCTACACCATACGGACTGGAACTCACTCCCTAACAGCACTGTGGATGACCCTACACCACACGGACTGGAATTCCCTCACTAACAACACTGCGGATGACCCTACAGCACATGGACTGGAACTCCCTCCCTAACAGGACTGTGGGTGCCTCTACACCATACAGACTGGAACTCCCTCCCTAACAGCACTTTGGATTACCCTACACCATATGGACTGGAACTCCCTCCCTAACAGCACTGTAGATGACCCTACACCACGTGGACTGGAATTCCCTCCCTAACAGCACTGTGGATGACCCTACACCACACGGACTGGAACTCCCTCCCTAACAGTACTGTGGGTGCCTCTACACCATACGGACTGGAACTCCCTCCCTAACAGCACTGTGGATGACCCTACACCACACGGATTGGAACCTCCTCCCTAACAGCACTGTGGATGACCCTACACCACACGGACTGGAACACCCTCCCTAACAGCACTGTGGGTGCCTCTAAATCAAACGAACTGGAACCTCCTCCCTAACAGCACTGTTGATGCTCTAACACCACACAGAATGGAAGACCCTCCCTAACAGCACTGTGGGTGCCCTAACACCACACAGAATGGAACACCCTCCCTAAAAGCACTGTGGGTGCCACTACACCACACGAACTGGAACCTCCTCCCTAACAGAACTGTAGATGACCCTACACCACACGGACTGGAACTCCCTCCCTAACAGCACTGTGGATGACCGTAAACCACAAGGACTGGAAAGCCCTCCCTAACAGCACTGTGGGTGCTTCTACACCATACGGACAGGAACTCCCAAACAGCACTGTGGATGAACCTACACCACATGGACTGGAAGTCCCTCCCTAACAGCACTGTGGATGACCCTACACCACACGGACTGGAAATCCCTCCCTAACAGAACTGTAGATGACCCTACACCACACGGACTGGAACTCCCTCCCTAACAGCACTGTGGATGACCCTACACCACACGGACTGGAACTCCCTCCCTAACAACACTGTGGATGACCCTACACCACACGGATTGGAACTCCCTGCCTAACAGCACTGTGGATGACCCTACAACACACGGACAGGAACTCCCTTCCAAACAGCACTGTGGATGACCCTACACCACACGGACTGGAACTCGCTCCCTAAAAGCATTGTGAGTGCCTCTCCACCATACGGACTGGTAGTCCCCCCCTAACAGCACTTTGGATGACCCTACACCATACGGACTGGAACTCCCTCCCAACAGCACTGTGGATGACCCTACACCACATGGACTAGAACTCCCTCCCTAACAGCACTCTGGATGACCCTACACCACACAGACTGGAACTCCCTCCCTAACAGTACCGTGGGTGCCTCTACACCATACGGACTGGAACTCCCTCCCTAACAGCACTGTGGATGACCCTACACCACACGAACTGGAACCTCCTCCCTAACAGCACTGTGGATGACCCTACACCACACGGACTGGAACACCCTCCCTAACAGCACTGTGGGTGCCTCTACACCAAACGAACTGGAACCTCCTCCCTAACAGCACTGTTGATGCCCTAACACCACACAGAATGGAAGTCCCTCCCTAACAGCACTGTGGGTGCCCTAACACCACACAGAATGGAACACCCTCCCTAAAAGTACTGTGGGTACCACTACACCAGACGAACTGGAACCTCCTCCCTAACAGCACTGTGGATGACCCTACACCACACGGACTGGAACTCCCTCCCTAACAGCACTGTGGATGGCCGTAAACCACAAGGACTGGAAATCCCTCCCTAACAGCACTGTGGGTGCCTCTACACCATACGGACAGGAACTCCCTCCCTAACAGCACTGTGGATGAACCTACACCACATGGACTGGAACTCCCTCCCTAACAGCACTGTGGATGACCCTACACCACACGGACTAGAAATCCCTCCCTAACAGAACTGTGGATGACCCTACACCACACGGACTGGAACTCCCTCCCTAACAGCACTGTGGATGACCCTACACCACACGGACTAGAAATCCCTCCCTAACAGAACTGTGGATGACCCTACACCACACGGACTGGAACTCCCTCCCTAACAGCACTGTGGATGACCCTACACCATACGGATTGGAACTCCCTCCCTAACAGCACTCTGGATGACCGTACACCACACGGACTGGAACTCCCTCCCTAACAGCACTCTGGATGACCGTACACCACACGGACTGGTAGTCCCTCCCTAACAGCACTGTGGATGACCCTACACCACACAGACTGGCACCTCCTCCCTAACAGCACTGTGGGTTCGTCAACACCACATGGACGTGAACTCCCTCCCTAAAAGCACTGTGGATGACCCGACACCACACGGACTGGAACTCCCTCCCTAACAGCACTGTGGTTGCCCATACACCACACGAACTGGAGCCCCCTCCCCAACAGCACTGGTGGGTGCCCTAACATCACACAGAATGGAACTCCTTCCCTAACAGCATTGTGGGTGCCCTTACACCACACGAACCATAACTTCCTCCCTAACAGCACTGTGGATGACCCTACACCACACGGACTGGAACGCCCTCCCTAACAGCACTGTGGGTGAACCTACACCACACGGACTGGAACTCCCTCCCTAACAGCACTGTGGATGACCCTACACCACACGGATTGGAACTGACTCCCTAACAGCACTGTGGATGACCCTACACCATACGGACTGGAACTCCCTCCCTAACAGCACTGTGGATGACCCTACACCACACGGATTGGAACTCCCGGCCTAACAGCACTGTGGGTGCCTCTACACCAAACGAACTGTAACCTCCTTCCAAACAGCACTGTTGATGCCCTAACACCACACAGAATGGAAGCTGCTCCGTAACAGCACTGTGGGTGCCCTAACACCGCACAGAATGGAACACCCTCCCCAAAAGCACTGTGGGTACCACTACACCAGACGAACTGGAACCTCCTCCCTAACAGCACTGTGGATGACCCTACACCACACGGACTGGAACTCCCTCCCTAACAGCACTGTGGATGACTGTAAACCACAAGGACTGGAAATTCCTCCCTAACAGCACTGTGGGTGCCTATACACCATGCGGACAGGAACTCCCTCCCTAACAGCACTGTGGATGAACCTACACCACATGGACTGGAAGTCCCTCCCCAACAGCACTGTGGATGACCGTACACCACACGGACTGGAACTCCCTCCCTAACTGCACTGTGGATGACCCTACACCACACAGACTGGCACCTCCTCCCTAACAGCACTGTGGGTTCGTCTACACCACATGGATGTGAACTCCCTCCCTAACAGCACTGTGGATGACCCTACACCACATGGACTGGAACTCCCCCCCTAACAGCACTGTGGTTGCCCATACACCACACGAACTGGAGACCCCTCCCCAACAGCACTGGTGGGTGCCCTAACATCACACAGAATGGAACCCCTTCCCTAACAGCACTGTGGGTGCCCTTACACCACACGAACCATAACTTCCTCCCTAACAGCACTGTGGATGACCCTACACCACACGAACTGGAACCTCCACCCGAACTGCCCTGTGGATGACCCTACACCACATGGACTGGAATTCCCTCCCTAACAGCAATTTGGATGACCCTACACCACACGGACTGGAACTCCCTCCCTAACAGCACTGTGGGTATCTCTACACAACACAGACTGGAACTCCCTCCCTAACAGCACTGTGGTGACCCTGCACCACACGGACTGGAACGCCCTCCCTAACAGCACTGTGGATGAACCTACACCACACGGACTGGAACTCCCTCCCTAACAGCACTGTGGATGACCCTACACCACACGGATTGGAACTCACTCCCTAACAGCACTGTGGATGACCCTACACCATACGGACTGGAACTCCCTCCCTAACAGCACTGTGGATGACCCTACACCACACGGATTGGAACTCCCGGCCTAACAGCACTGTGGATGACCCTACAACACACGGACAGGAACTCCCTCCCCAACAGCACTGTGGATGACCGTACACCACACGGACTGGAATTCCCTCCCTAACAGCATTGTGAGTGCCTCTCCACCATACGGACTGGAACTCCCTCCCTAACAGCACTGTGGATGACCCTACGCCACATGGACTGGAACTCCCTCCCTAACAGCACTCTGGATAACCCTACACCACACGGACTGGAACTCCCTCCCTAACAGTATTGTGGGTGCCTCTACACCATACGGACTGGAACTCCCTCCCTAACAGCACTGTGGATGACCCTACACCACACGAACTGGAACCTCCTCCCTAACAGCACTGTGGATGACCCTACACCACACGGACTGGAACACCCTCCCTAACAGCACTGTGGGTGCCTCTACACCAAACGAACTGGAGCCTCCTTCCTAACAGCACTGTTGATGCCCTAACACCACACAGAATGGAAGCCCCTCCGTAACAGCACTGTGGGTGCAATAACACCACACAGAATGGAACACCCTCCCTAAAAGCACTGTGGGTACCACTACACCATACGGACAGGAACTTCCTCCCTAACAGCATTGTGGATGAACCTACACCACATGGACTGGAAGTCCCTCCCTAACAGCATTGTGGATGACCCTACACCACACGGACTGGAAATCCCTCCCTAACAGAACTGTGGATGCCCCTACACCACACGGACTGGAACTCCCTCCCTAACAGCACTGTGGATGACCCTACACCACACGGATTGGAACTCCCTCCCTAACAGCACTGTGGATGACCGTACACCACACGGACTGGAACTCCATCCCTAACAGCACTGTGGATGACCCTACACCACACAGACTGGCACCTCCTCCCTAACAGCACTGTGGGTTCGTCTACACCACATGGACGTGAACTCCCACCCTAACAGCACTGTGGATGACCCTACACCACACGGACTGGAACTCCCTCCCTAACAGCACTGTGATTGCCCATACACCACACGAACTGGAGCCCCCTCCCCAACAGCACTGGTGGGTGCCCTAACATCACACAGAATGGAACTCCTTCCCTAACAGCACTGTGGTGCCCTTAAACCACACGAACCATAACTTCCTCCCTAACAGCACTGTGGATGACCCTACACCACACGGATTGGAACTCCCTGCCTAACAGCACTGTGGATGACCCTACAACACACGGACAGGAACTCCCTTCCAAACAGCACTGTGGATGACCCTACACCACACGGACTGGAACTCGCTCCCTAAAAGCATTGTGAGTGCCTCTCCACCATACGGACTGGTAGTCCCCCCCTAACAGCACTTTGGATGACCCTACACCATACGGACTGGAACTCCCTCCCAACAGCACTGTGGATGACCCTACACCACATGGACTAGAACTCCCTCCCTAACAGCACTCTGGATGACCCTACACCACACAGACTGGAACTCCCTCCCTAACAGTACCGTGGGTGCCTCTACACCATACGGACTGGAACTCCCTCCCTAACAGCACTGTGGATGACCCTACACCACACGAACTGGAACCTCCTCCCTAACAGCACTGTGGATGACCCTACACCACACGGACTGGAACACCCTCCCTAACAGCACTGTGGGTGCCTCTACACCAAACGAACTGGAACCTCCTCCCTAACAGCACTGTTGATGCCCTAACACCACACAGAATGGAAGTCCCTCCCTAACAGCACTGTGGGTGCCCTAACACCACACAGAATGGAACACCCTCCCTAAAAGTACTGTGGGTACCACTACACCAGACGAACTGGAACCTCCTCCCTAACAGCACTGTGGATGACCCTACACCACACGGACTGGAACTCCCTCCCTAACAGCACTGTGGATGACCGTAAACCACAAGGACTGGAAATCCCTCCCTAACAGCACTGTGGGTGCCTCTACACCATACGGACAGGAACTCCCTCCCTAACAGCACTGTGGATGAACCTACACCACATGGACTGGAACTCCCTCCCTAACAGCACTGTGGATGACCCTACACCACACGGACTAGAAATCCCTCCCTAACAGAACTGTGGATGACCCTACACCACACGGACTGGAACTCCCTCCCTAACAGCACTGTGGATGACCCTACACCATACGGATTGGAACTCCCTCCCTAACAGCACTCTGGATGACCGTACACCACACGGACTGGTAGTCCCTCCCTAACAGCACTGTGGATGACCCTACACCACACAGACTGGCACCTCCTCCCTAACAGCACTGTGGGTTCGTCAACACCACATGGACGTGAACTCCCTCCCTAAAAGCACTGTGGATGACCCGACACCACACGGACTGGAACTCCCTCCCTAACAGCACTGTGGTTGCCCATACACCACACGAACTGGAGCCCCCTCCCCAACAGCACTGGTGGGTGCCCTAACATCACACAGAATGGAACTCCTTCCCTAACAGCATTGTGGGTGCCCTTACACCACACGAACCATAACTTCCTCCCTAACAGCACTGTGGATGACCCTACACCACACGGACTGGAACGCCCTCCCTAACAGCACTGTGGGTGAACCTACACCACACGGACTGGAACTCCCTCCCTAACAGCACTGTGGATGACCCTACACCATACGGACTGGAACTCACTCCCTAACAGCACTGTGGATGACCCTACACCACACGGATTGGAACTTCCGGCCTAACAGCACTGTGGGTGCCTCTACACCAAACGAACTGTAACCTCCTTCCAAACAGCACTGTTGATGCCCTAACACCACACAGAATGGAAGCTGCTCCGTAACAGCACTGTGGGTGCCCTAACACCGCACAGAATGGAACACCCTCCCTAAAAGCACTGTGGGTACCACTACACCAGACGAACTGGAACCTCCTCCTTAACAGCACTGTGGATGACCCTACACCACACGGACTGGAACTCCCTCCCTAACAGCACTGTGGATGACTGTAAACCACAAGGACTGGAAATTCCTCCCTAACAGCACTGTGGGTGCCTATACACCATGAGGACAGGAACTCCCTCCCTAACAGCACTGTGGATGAACCTACACCACATGGACTGGAAGTCCCTCCCCAACAGCACTGTGGATGACCGTACACCACACGGACTGGAACTCCCTCCCTAACTGCACTGTGGATGACCCTACACCACACAGACTGGCACCTCCTCCCTAACAGCACTGTGGGTTCGTCTACACCACATGGATGTGAACTCCCTCCCTAACAGCACTGTGGATGACCCTACACCACATGGACTGGAACTCCCCCCCTAACAGCACTGTGGTTGCCCATACACCACACGAACTGGAGACCCCTCCCCAACAGCACTGGTGGGTGCCCTAACATCACACAGAATGGAACCCCTTCCCTAACAGCACTGTGGGTGCCCTTACACCACACGAACCATAACTTCCTCCCTAACAGCACTGTGGATGACCCTACACCACACGAACTGGAACTCCCTCCCTAACAGCACTGTGGGTATCTCTACACAACACAGACTGGAACTCCCTCCCTAACAGCACTGTGGTGACCCTGCACCACACGGACTGGAACGCCCTCCCTAACAGCACTGTGGATGAACCTACACCACACGGACTGGAACTCCCTCCCTAACAGCACTGTGGATGACCCTACACCACACGGATTGGAACTCACTCCCTAACAGCACTGTGGATGACCCTACACCATACGGACTGGAACTCCCTCCCTAACAGCACTGTGGATGACCCTACACCACACGGATTGGAACTCCCGGCCTAACAGCACTGTGGATGACCCTACAACACACGGACAGGAACTCCCTCCCCAACAGCACTGTGGATGACTGTACACCACACGGACTGGAATTCCCTCCCTAACAGCATTGTGAGTGCCTCTCCACCATACGGACTGGAACTCCCTCCCTAACAGCACTGTGGATGACCCTACGCCACATGGACTGGAACTCCCTCCCTAACAGCACTCTGGATAACCCTACACCACACGGACTGGAACTCCCTCCCTAACAGTATTGTGGGTGCCTCTACACCATACGGACTGGAACTCCCTCCCTAACAGCACTGTGGATGACCCTACACCACACGAACTGGAACCTCCTCCCTAACAGCACTGTGGATGACCCTACACCACACGGACTGGAACACCCTCCCTAACAGCACTGTGGGTGCCTCTACACCAAACGAACTGGAGCCTCCTTCCTAACAGCACTGTTGATGCCCTAACACCACACAGAATGGAAGCCCCTCCGTAACAGCACTGTGGGTGCACTAACACCACACAGAATGGAACACCCTCCCTAAAAGCACTGTGGGTACCACTACACCATACGGACAGGAACTTCCTCCCTAACAGCATTGTGGATGAACCTACACCACATGGACTGGAAGTCCCTCCCTAACAGCATTGTGGATGACCCTACACCACACGGACTGGAAATCCCTCCCTAACAGAACTGTGGATGCCCCTACACCACACGGACTGGAACTCCCTCCCTAACAGCACTGTGGATGACCCTACACCACACGGATTGGAACTCCCTCCCTAACAGCACTGTGGATGACCGTACACCACACGGACTGGAACTCCATCCCTAACAGCACTGTGGATGACCCTACACCACACAGACTGGCACCTCCTCCCTAACAGCACTGTGGGTTCGTCTACACCACATGGACGTGAACTCCCACCCTAACAGCACTGTGGATGACCCTACACCACACGGACTGGAACTCCCTCCCTAACAGCACTGTGATTGCCCATACACCACACGAACTGGAGCCCCCTCCCCAACAGCACTGGTGGGTGCCCTAACATCACACAGAATGGAACTCCTTCCCTAACAGCACTGTGGTGCCCTTAAACCACACGAACCATAACTTCCTCCCTAACAGCACTGTGGATGACCCTACACCACACGGACTGGAACTCCCTCCCTAACAGCACTGTGGGTACCTCTACACCACACAGACTGGAACTCCCTCCCTAACAGCACTGTGGATGACCCTGTACCAGACGGACTGGAACGCCCTCCCTAACAGCACTGTGGATGACCCTACACCACACGGACTGGAACGCCCTCCCTAACAGCACTGTGGATGACCCTACACCACACGGACTGGAACACCCTCCCTATCAGCACTGTGGATGAAACTACACCACACGGACTGGATCTCCCTCCCTAACAGCGCTGTGGATGACCCTACACCACACGGATTGGAACTCACTCCCTAATAGCACTGTGGATGACCCTACACCACACGGACTGGAACTCCCTCCCTAACAGCACTGTGGATGACTTTCCACCACACGGATTGGAACTCCCGGCCTAACAGCACTGTGGATGACCCTACAACACACGGACAGGAACTCGCTCCCTAACAGCACTGTGGTTGCCCATACACCACACGAACTGGAGACCCCTCCCCAACAGCACTGGTGGGTGCCCTAACATCACACAGAATGGAACCCCTTCCCTAACAGCACTGTGGGTGCCCTTGCACCACACGAACCATAACTTCCTCCCTAACAGCACTGTGGATGACCCTACACCACACGGACTGGAACTCCCTCCCTAACAGCACTGTGGGTATCTCTACACAACACAGACTGGAACTCCCTCCCTAACAGCACTGTGGTGACCCTGCACCACACGGACTGGAACGCCCAGCCTAACAGCACTATGGATGGACCTACACCACACGGACTGGAACTCCCTCCCTAACAGCACTGTGGATGACCCTACACCACACGGATTGGAACTCACTCCCTAACAGCACTGTGGATGACCCTACACCATACGGACTGGAACTCCCTCCCTAACAGCACTGTGGATGACCCTACACCACACGGATTGGAACTCCCGGCCTAACAGCACTGTGGATGACCCTACAACACACGGACAGGAACTCCCTCCCTAACAGCACTGTGGATGACTGTAAACCACAAGGACTGGAAATTCCTCCCTAACAGCACTGTGGGTGCCTATACACCATGCGGACAGGAACTCCCTCCCTAACAGCACTGTGGATGAACCTACACCACATGGACTGGAAGTCCCTCCCCAACAGCACTGTGGATGACCGTACACCACACGGACTGGAACTCCCTCCCTAACTGCACTGTGGATGACCCTACACCACACAGACTGGCACCTCCTCCCTAACAGCACTGTGGGTTCGTCTACACCACATGGATGTGAACTCCCTCCCTAACAGCACTGTGGATGACCCTACACCACATGGACTGGAACTCCCCCCCTAACAGCACTGTGGTTGCCCATACACCACACGAACTGGAGACCCCTCCCCAACAGCACTGGTGGGTGCCCTAACATCACACAGAATGGAACCCCTTCCCTAACAGCACTGTGGGTGCCCTTACACCACACGAACCATAACTTCCTCCCTAACAGCACTGTGGATGACCCTACACCACACGAACTGGAACTCCCTCCCTAACAGCACTGTGGGTATCTCTACACAACACAGACTGGAACTCCCTCCCTAACAGCACTGTGGTGACCCTGCACCACACGGACTGGAACGCCCTCCCTAACAGCACTGTGGATGAACCTACACCACACGGACTGGAACTCCCTCCCTAACAGCACTGTGGATGACCCTACACCACACGGATTGGAACTCACTCCCTAACAGCACTGTGGATGACCCTACACCATACGGACTGGAACTCCCTCCCTAACAGCACTGTGGATGACCCTACACCACACGGATTGGAACTCCCGGCCTAACAGCACTGTGGATGACCCTACAACACACGGACAGGAACTCCCTCCCCAACAGCACTGTGGATGACCGTACACCACACGGACTGGAATTCCCTCCCTAACAGCATTGTGAGTGCCTCTCCACCATACGGACTGGAACTCCCTCCCTAACAGCACTGTGGATGACCCTACGCCACATGGACTGGAACTCCCTCCCTAACAGCACTCTGGATAACCCTACACCACACGGACTGGAACTCCCTCCCTAACAGTATTGTGGGTGCCTCTACACCATACGGACTGGAACTCCCTCCCTAACAGCACTGTGGATGACCCTACACCACACGAACTGGAACCTCCTCCCTAACAGCACTGTGGATGACCCTACACCACACGGACTGGAACACCCTCCCTAACAGCACTGTGGGTGCCTCTACACCAAACGAACTGGAGCCTCCTTCCTAACAGCACTGTTGATGCCCTAACACCACACAGAATGGAAGCCCCTCCGTAACAGCACTGTGGGTGCACTAACACCACACAGAATGGAACACCCTCCCTAAAAGCACTGTGGGTACCACTACACCATACGGACAGGAACTTCCTCCCTAACAGCATTGTGGATGAACCTACACCACATGGACTGGAAGTCCCTCCCTAACAGCATTGTGGATGACCCTACACCACACGGACTGGAAATCCCTCCCTAACAGAACTGTGGATGCCCCTACACCACACGGACTGGAACTCCCTCCCTAACAGCACTGTGGATGACCCTACACCACACGGATTGGAACTCCCTCCCTAACAGCACTGTGGATGACCGTACACCACACGGACTGGAACTCCATCCCTAACAGCACTGTGGATGACCCTACACCACACAGACTGGCACCTCCTCCCTAACAGCACTGTGGGTTCGTCTACACCACATGGACTTGAACTCCCACCCTAACAGCACTGTGGATGACCCTACACCACACGGACTGGAACTCCCTCCCTAACAGCACTGTGATTGCCCATACACCACACGAACTGGAGCCCCCTCCCCAACAGCACTGGTGGGTGCCCTAACATCACACAGAATGGAACTCCTTCCCTAACAGCACTGTGGTGCCCTTAAACCACACGAACCATAACTTCCTCCCTAACAGCACTGTGGATGACCCTACACCACACGGACTGGAACTCCCTCCCTAACAGCACTGTGGGTACCTCTACACCACACAGACTGGAACTCCCTCCCTAACAGCACTGTGGATGACCCTGTACCAGACGGACTGGAACGCCCTCCCTAACAGCACTGTGGATGACCCTACACCACACGGACTGGAACGCCCTCCCTAACAGCACTGTGGATGACCCTACACCACACGGACTGGAACACCCTCCCTATCAGCACTGTGGATGAAACTACACCACACGGACTGGATCTCCCTCCCTAACAGCGCTGTGGATGACCCTACACCACACGGATTGGAACTCACTCCCTAATAGCACTGTGGATGACCCTACACCACACGGACTGGAACTCCCTCCCTAACAGCACTGTGGATGACTTTCCACCACACGGATTGGAACTCCCGGCCTAACAGCACTGTGGATGACCCTACAACACACGGACAGGAACTCGCTCCCTAACAGCACTGTGGTTGCCCATACACCACACGAACTGGAGACCCCTCCCCAACAGCACTGGTGGGTGCCCTAACATCACACAGAATGGAACCCCTTCCCTAACAGCACTGTGGGTGCCCTTGCACCACACGAACCATAACTTCCTCCCTAACAGCACTGTGGATGACCCTACACCACACGGACTGGAACTCCCTCCCTAACAGCACTGTGGGTATCTCTACACAACACAGACTGGAACTCCCTCCCTAACAGCACTGTGGTGACCCTGCACCACACGGACTGGAACGCCCAGCCTAACAGCACTATGGATGGACCTACACCACACGGACTGGAACTCCCTCCCTAACAGCACTGTGGATGACCCTACACCACACGGATTGGAACTCACTCCCTAACAGCACTGTGGATGACCCTACACCATACGGACTGGAACTCCCTCCCTAACAGCACTGTGGATGACCCTACACCACACGGATTGGAACTCCCGGCCTAACAGCACTGTGGATGACCCTACAACACACGGACAGGAACTCCCTCCCCAACAGCACTGTGGATGACCGTACACCACACGGACTGGAATTCCCTCCCTAACAGCATTGTGAGTGCCTCTCCACCATACGGACTGGTAGTCCCTCCCGAACAGCACTTTGGATGACCCTACACCATATGGACTGGAACTCCCTCCCTAACAGCACTGTGGATGACCCTACGCCACATGGACTGGAACTCCCTCCCTAACAGCACTCTGGATAACCCTACACCACACGGACTGGAACTCCCTCCCTAACAGTATTGTGGGTGCCTCTACACCATACGGACTGGAACTCCCTCCCTAACAGCACTGTGGATGACCCTACACCACACGAACTGGAACCTCCTCCCTAACAGCACTGTGGATGACTCTACACCACACGGACTGGAACACCCTCCCTAACAGCACTGTGGGTGCCTCTACACCAAACGAACTGGAACCTCCTTCCTAACAGCACTGTTGATGCTCTAACACCACACAGAATGGAAGCCCCTCCGTAACAGCACTGTGGGTGCACTAACACCACACAGAATGAAACACCCTCCCTAAAAGCACTGTGGGTACCACTAAACCAGACGAACTGGAACTTCCTCCCTAACAGCACTGTGGATGACCCTACACCACACGGATTGGAACTCCCTCCCTAACAGCACTGAGGATGACCGTAAACCACAAGGACTGGAAATCCCTCCCTAACAGCACTGTGGGTGCCTCTACACCATACGGACAGGAACTTCCTCCCTAACAGCATTGTGGATGAACCTACACCACATGGACTGGAAGTCCCTCCCTAACAGCACTGTTGATGACCCTACACCACACGGACTGGAAATCCCTCCCTAACAGAACTGTAGATGACCCTACACCACACGGACTGGAACTCCCTCCCTAACAGCACTGTGGATGACCCTACACCACACGGATTGGAACTCCCTCCCTAACAGCACTGTGGATGACCGTACACCACACGGACTGGAACTCCATCCCTAACAGCACTGTGGATGACCCTACACCACACAGACTGGCACCTCCTCCCTAACAGCACTGTGGGTTCGTCTACACCACATGGACGTGAACTCCCTCCCTAACAGCACTGTGGATGACCCTACACCACACGGACTGGAACTCCCTCCCTAACAGCACTGTGATTGCCCATACACCACACGAACTGGAGCCCCCTCCCCAACAGCACTGGTGGGTGCCCTAACATCACACAGAATGGAACTCCTTCCCTAACAGCACTGTGGGTGCCCTTAAACCACACGAACCCTAACTTCCTCCCTAACAGCACTGCGGATGACCCTACACCACACGGACTGGAACTCCCTCCCTAACAGCACTGTGGGTACCTCTACACCACACAGACTGGAACTCCCTCCCGAACAGCACTGTGGATGACCCTGTACCAGACGGAATGGAACGCCCTCCCTAACAGCACTGTGGATGACCCTACACCACACGGACTGGAACGCCCTCCCTAACAGCACTGTGGATGACCCTACACCACATGGACTGGAACACCCTCCCTATCAGCACTGTGGATGAAACTACACCACACGGACTGGATCTCCCTCCCTAACAGCGCTGTGGATGACCTATACCACACGGATTGGAACTCACTCCCTAATAGCACTGTGGATGACCGTACACCACACGGACTGGAACTCCCTCCCTAACAGCACTGTGGATGACCGTACACCACACGGACTGGAACTCCCTCCCTAACAACGTTGTGAGTGCCTCTCCACCATACGGACTGGTAGTCCCTCCCTAACAGCACTTTGGATGACCCTACACCATATGGACTGGAACTCCCTCCCAACAGCAGTGTGGATGACCCTATGCCACATGAACTGGAACTCCCTCCCTAACAGCACTGTGGATGACTGTAAACCACAAGGACTGGGAATCCCTCCCTAACAGCACTGTGGATGAACCTACACCACACAGACTGTCACCTCCTCCCTAAAAGCATTGTGGGTTCCTCTACACCACACGGACTGGAACTCCCTCCCTAACAGCACTGGTGGGTGCCCTAAGGTCACACAGAATGGAACTCCTTCCCTAACAGCACTGTGGGTGCCCATACACCACACGATCCATAACTCCCTCCCTAACAGCACTGTGGATGAGCCTACACCACACGGACTGGAACTCCCTCCCTAACAGCACTGTGAGTACCTCTGCACCACACAGACTGGAACTCCCTCCCTAACAGCACTGTGGATGAACCTACACCAGACGGACTGGAACTCCCTCCCTAACGGCACTGTGGATGACCCTACACCACACGGAGTGGAAATCCCTCCCTTACAGCACTGTGGAAGTCCCTACACCACACGGACTGGAACTCCCACCCTAACAGCACTGTGGTGCCTCTACACCATACGGACTGGATCTCCCTTTCTAACAGCACTGTGGGTGACCCTACACCACACGGACTGGAACCTCCTCCCTAACAGTACTGTGGGTGCCTCTACACCGTCCGGACTGGAACTCCCTCCCAAACAGCACTGTGGATGACCCTACACCACACGAACTGGAACCTCCTCCCTTACAGCACTGTGGATGACCCTACACCACACGGACTGGAACACCCTCCCTATCAGCACTGTGGATGAAACTACACCACACGGACTGGATCTCCCTCCCTAACAGCGCTGTGGATGACCCTACACCACACGGATTGGAACTCACTCCCTAATAGCACTGTGGATGACCCTACACCACACGGACTGGAACTCCCTCCCTAACAGCACTGTGGATGACTTTCCACCACACGGATTGGAACTCCCGGCCTAACAGCACTGTGGATGACCCTACAACACACGGACAGGAACTCGCTCCCTAACAGCACTGTGGTTGCCCATACACCACACGAACTGGAGACCCCTCCCCAACAGCACTGGTGGGTGCCCTAACATCACACAGAATGGAACCCCTTCCCTAACAGCACTGTGGGTGCCCTTGCACCACACGAACCATAACTTCCTCCCTAACAGCACTGTGGATGACCCTACACCACACGGACTGGAACTCCCTCCCTAACAGCACTGTGGGTATCTCTACACAACACAGACTGGAACTCCCTCCCTAACAGCACTGTGGTGACCCTGCACCACACGGACTGGAACGCCCAGCCTAACAGCACTATGGATGGACCTACACCACACGGACTGGAACTCCCTCCCTAACAGCACTGTGGATGACCCTACACCACACGGATTGGAACTCACTCCCTAACAGCACTGTGGATGACCCTACACCATACGGACTGGAACTCCCTCCCTAACAGCACTGTGGATGACCCTACACCACACGGATTGGAACTCCCGGCCTAACAGCACTGTGGATGACCCTACAACACACGGACAGGAACTCCCTCCCCAACAGCACTGTGGATGACCGTACACCACACGGACTGGAATTCCCTCCCTAACAGCATTGTGAGTGCCTCTCCACCATACGGACTGGTAGTCCCTCCCGAACAGCACTTTGGATGACCCTACACCATATGGACTGGAACTCCCTCCCTAACAGCACTGTGGATGACCCTACGCCACATGGACTGGAACTCCCTCCCTAACAGCACTCTGGATAACCCTACACCACACGGACTGGAACTCCCTCCCTAACAGTATTGTGGGTGCCTCTACACCATACGGACTGGAACTCCCTCCCTAACAGCACTGTGGATGACCCTACACCACACGAACTGGAACCTCCTCCCTAACAGCACTGTGGATGACTCTACACCACACGGACTGGAACACCCTCCCTAACAGCACTGTGGGTGCCTCTACACCAAACGAACTGGAACCTCCTTCCTAACAGCACTGTTGATGCTCTAACACCACACAGAATGGAAGCCCCTCCGTAACAGCACTGTGGGTGCACTAACACCACACAGAATGAAACACCCTCCCTAAAAGCACTGTGGGTACCACTAAACCAGACGAACTGGAACCTCCTCCCTAACAGCACTGAGGATGACCGTAAACCACAAGGACTGGAAATCCCTCCCTAACAGCACTGTGGGTGCCTCTACACCATACGGACAGGAACTTCCTCCCTAACAGCATTGTGGATGAACCTACACCACATGGACTGGAAGTCCCTCCCTAACAGCACTGTTGATGACCCTACACCACACGGACTGGAAATCCCTCCCTAACAGAACTGTAGATGACCCTACACCACACGGACTGGAACTCCCTCCCTAACAGCACTGTGGATGACCCTACACCACACGGATTGGAACTCCCTCCCTAACAGCACTGTGGATGACCGTACACCACACGGACTGGAACTCCATCCCTAACAGCACTGTGGATGACCCTACACCACACAGACTGGCACCTCCTCCCTAACAGCACTGTGGGTTCGTCTACACCACATGGACGTGAACTCCCTCCCTAACAGCACTGTGGATGACCCTACACCACACGGACTGGAACTCCCTCCCTAACAGCACTGTGATTGCCCATACACCACACGAACTGGAGCCCCCTCCCCAACAGCACTGGTGGGTGCCCTAACATCACACAGAATGGAACTCCTTCCCTAACAGCACTGTGGGTGCCCTTAAACCACACGAACCCTAACTTCCTCCCTAACAGCACTGCGGATGACCCTACACCACACGGACTGGAACTCCCTCCCTAACAGCACTGTGGGTACCTCTACACCACACAGACTGGAACTCCCTCCCGAACAGCACTGTGGATGACCCTGTACCAGACGGACTGGAACGCCCTCCCTAACAGCACTGTGGATGACCCTACACCACACGGACTGGAACGCCCTCCCTAACAGCACTGTGGATGACCCTACACCACATGGACTGGAACACCCTCCCTATCAGCACTGTGGATGAAACTACACCACACGGACTGGATCTCCCTCCCTAACAGCGCTGTGGATGACCCTATACCACACGGATTGGAACTCACTCCCTAATAGCACTGTGGATGACCGTACACCACACGGACTGGAACTCCCTCCCTAACAGCACTGTGGATGACCGTACACCACACGGACTGGAACTCCCTCCCTAACAACGTTGTGAGTGCCTCTCCACCATACGGACTGGTAGTCCCTCCCTAACAGCACTTTGGATGACCCTACACCATATGGACTGGAACTCCCTCCCAACAGCAGTGTGGATGACCCTATGCCACATGAACTGGAACTCCCTCCCTAACAGCACTGTGGATGACTGTAAACCACAAGGACTGGGAATCCCTCCCTAACAGCACTGTGGATGAACCTACACCACACAGACTGTCACCTCCTCCCTAAAAGCATTGTGGGTTCCTCTACACCACACGGACTGGAACTCCCTCCCTAACAGCACTGGTGGGTGCCCTAAGGTCACACAGAATGGAACTCCTTCCCTAACAGCACTGTGGGTGCCCATACACCACACGATCCATAACTCCCTCCCTAACAGCACTGTGGATGAGCCTACACCACACGGACTGGAACTCCCTCCCTAACAGCACTGTGAGTACCTCTGCACCACACAGACTGGAACTCCCTCCCTAACAGCACTGTGGATGAACCTACACCAGACGGACTGGAACTCCCTCCCTAACGGCACTGTGGATGACCCTACACCACACGGAGTGGAAATCCCTCCCTTACAGCACTGTGGAAGTCCCTACACCACACGGACTGGAACTCCCACCCTAACAGCACTGTGGTGCCTCTACACCATACGGACTGGATCTCCCTTTCTAACAGCACTGTGGGTGACCCTACACCACACGGACTGGAACCTCCTCCCTAACAGTACTGTGGGTGCCTCTACACCGTCCGGACTGGAACTCCCTCCCAAACAGCACTGTGGATGACCCTACACCACACGAACTGGAACCTCCTCCCTTACAGCACTGTGGATGACCCTACACCACACGGACTGGAACACCCTCCCTATCAGCACTGTGGATGAAACTACACCACACGGACTGGATCTCCCTCCCTAACAGCGCTGTGGATGACCCTACACCACACGGATTGGAACTCACTCCCTAATAGCACTGTGGATGACCCTACACCACACGGACTGGAACTCCCTCCCTAACAGCACTGTGGATGACTTTCCACCACACGGATTGGAACTCCCGGCCTAACAGCACTGTGGATGACCCTACAACACACGGACAGGAACTCGCTCCCTAACAGCACTGTGGTTGCCCATACACCACACGAACTGGAGACCCCTCCCCAACAGCACTGGTGGGTGCCCTAACATCACACAGAATGGAACCCCTTCCCTAACAGCACTGTGGGTGCCCTTGCACCACACGAACCATAACTTCCTCCCTAACAGCACTGTGGATGACCCTACACCACACGGACTGGAACTCCCTCCCTAACAGCACTGTGGGTATCTCTACACAACACAGACTGGAACTCCCTCCCTAACAGCACTGTGGTGACCCTGCACCACACGGACTGGAACGCCCAGCCTAACAGCACTATGGATGGACCTACACCACACGGACTGGAACTCCCTCCCTAACAGCACTGTGGATGACCCTACACCACACGGATTGGAACTCACTCCCTAACAGCACTGTGGATGACCCTACACCATACGGACTGGAACTCCCTCCCTAACAGCACTGTGGATGACCCTACACCACACGGATTGGAACTCCCGGCCTAACAGCACTGTGGATGACCCTACAACACACGGACAGGAACTCCCTCCCCAACAGCACTGTGGATGACCGTACACCACACGGACTGGAATTCCCTCCCTAACAGCATTGTGAGTGCCTCTCCACCATACGGACTGGTAGTCCCTCCCGAACAGCACTTTGGATGACCCTACACCATATGGACTGGAACTCCCTCCCTAACAGCACTGTGGATGACCCTACGCCACATGGACTGGAACTCCCTCCCTAACAGCACTCTGGATAACCCTACACCACACGGACTGGAACTCCCTCCCTAACAGTATTGTGGGTGCCTCTACACCATACGGACTGGAACTCCCTCCCTAACAGCACTGTGGATGACCCTACACCACACGAACTGGAACCTCCTCCCTAACAGCACTGTGGATGACTCTACACCACACGGACTGGAACACCCTCCCTAACAGCACTGTGGGTGCCTCTACACCAAACGAACTGGAACCTCCTTCCTAACAGCACTGTTGATGCTCTAACACCACACAGAATGGAAGCCCCTCCGTAACAGCACTGTGGGTGCACTAACACCACACAGAATGAAACACCCTCCCTAAAAGCACTGTGGGTACCACTAAACCAGACGAACTGGAACCTCCTCCCTAACAGCACTGAGGATGACCGTAAACCACAAGGACTGGAAATCCCTCCCTAACAGCACTGTGGGTGCCTCTACACCATACGGACAGGAACTTCCTCCCTAACAGCATTGTGGATGAACCTACACCACATGGACTGGAAGTCCCTCCCTAACAGCACTGTTGATGACCCTACACCACACGGACTGGAAATCCCTCCCTAACAGAACTGTAGATGACCCTACACCACACGGACTGGAACTCCCTCCCTAACAGCACTGTGGATGACCCTACACCACACGGATTGGAACTCCCTCCCTAACAGCACTGTGGATGACCGTACACCACACGGACTGGAACTCCATCCCTAACAGCACTGTGGATGACCCTACACCACACAGACTGGCACCTCCTCCCTAACAGCACTGTGGGTTCGTCTACACCACATGGACGTGAACTCCCTCCCTAACAGCACTGTGGATGACCCTACACCACACGGACTGGAACTCCCTCCCTAACAGCACTGTGATTGCCCATACACCACACGAACTGGAGCCCCCTCCCCAACAGCACTGGTGGGTGCCCTAACATCACACAGAATGGAACTCCTTCCCTAACAGCACTGTGGGTGCCCTTAAACCACACGAACCCTAACTTCCTCCCTAACAGCACTGCGGATGACCCTACACCACACGGACTGGAACTCCCTCCCTAACAGCACTGTGGGTACCTCTACACCACACAGACTGGAACTCCCTCCCGAACAGCACTGTGGATGACCCTGTACCAGACGGACTGGAACGCCCTCCCTAACAGCACTGTGGATGACCCTACACCACACGGACTGGAACGCCCTCCCTAACAGCACTGTGGATGACCCTACACCACATGGACTGGAACACCCTCCCTATCAGCACTGTGGATGAAACTACACCACACGGACTGGATCTCCCTCCCTAACAGCGCTGTGGATGACCCTATACCACACGGATTGGAACTCACTCCCTAATAGCACTGTGGATGACCGTACACCACACGGACTGGAACTCCCTCCCTAACAGCACTGTGGATGACCGTACACCACACGGACTGGAACTCCCTCCCTAACAACGTTGTGAGTGCCTCTCCACCATACGGACTGGTAGTCCCTCCCTAACAGCACTTTGGATGACCCTACACCATATGGACTGGAACTCCCTCCCAACAGCAGTGTGGATGACCCTATGCCACATGAACTGGAACTCCCTCCCTAACAGCACTGTGGATGACTGTAAACCACAAGGACTGGGAATCCCTCCCTAACAGCACTGTGGATGAACCTACACCACACAGACTGTCACCTCCTCCCTAAAAGCATTGTGGGTTCCTCTACACCACACGGACTGGAACTCCCTCCCTAACAGCACTGGTGGGTGCCCTAAGGTCACACAGAATGGAACTCCTTCCCTAACAGCACTGTGGGTGCCCATACACCACACGATCCATAACTCCCTCCCTAACAGCACTGTGGATGAGCCTACACCACACGGACTGGAACTCCCTCCCTAACAGCACTGTGAGTACCTCTGCACCACACAGACTGGAACTCCCTCCCTAACAGCACTGTGGATGAACCTACACCAGACGGACTGGAACTCCCTCCCTAACGGCACTGTGGATGACCCTACACCACACGGAGTGGAAATCCCTCCCTTACAGCACTGTGGAAGTCCCTACACCACACGGACTGGAACTCCCACCCTAACAGCACTGTGGTGCCTCTACACCATACGGACTGGATCTCCCTTTCTAACAGCACTGTGGGTGACCCTACACCACACGGACTGGAACCTCCTCCCTAACAGTACTGTGGGTGCCTCTACACCGTCCGGACTGGAACTCCCTCCCAAACAGCACTGTGGATGACCCTACACCACACGAACTGGAACCTCCTCCCTTACAGCACTGTGGATGACCCTACACCACACGGACTGGAACACCCTCCCTATCAGCACTGTGGATGAAACTACACCACACGGACTGGATCTCCCTCCCTAACAGCGCTGTGGATGACCCTACACCACACGGATTGGAACTCACTCCCTAATAGCACTGTGGATGACCCTACACCACACGGACTGGAACTCCCTCCCTAACAGCACTGTGGATGACTTTCCACCACACGGATTGGAACTCCCGGCCTAACAGCACTGTGGATGACCCTACAACACACGGACAGGAACTCGCTCCCTAACAGCACTGTGGTTGCCCATACACCACACGAACTGGAGACCCCTCCCCAACAGCACTGGTGGGTGCCCTAACATCACACAGAATGGAACCCCTTCCCTAACAGCACTGTGGGTGCCCTTGCACCACACGAACCATAACTTCCTCCCTAACAGCACTGTGGATGACCCTACACCACACGGACTGGAACTCCCTCCCTAACAGCACTGTGGGTATCTCTACACAACACAGACTGGAACTCCCTCCCTAACAGCACTGTGGTGACCCTGCACCACACGGACTGGAACGCCCAGCCTAACAGCACTATGGATGGACCTACACCACACGGACTGGAACTCCCTCCCTAACAGCACTGTGGATGACCCTACACCACACGGATTGGAACTCACTCCCTAACAGCACTGTGGATGACCCTACACCATACGGACTGGAACTCCCTCCCTAACAGCACTGTGGATGACCCTACACCACACGGATTGGAACTCCCGGCCTAACAGCACTGTGGATGACCCTACAACACACGGACAGGAACTCCCTCCCCAACAGCACTGTGGATGACCGTACACCACACGGACTGGAATTCCCTCCCTAACAGCATTGTGAGTGCCTCTCCACCATACGGACTGGTAGTCCCTCCCGAACAGCACTTTGGATGACCCTACACCATATGGACTGGAACTCCCTCCCTAACAGCACTGTGGATGACCCTACGCCACATGGACTGGAACTCCCTCCCTAACAGCACTCTGGATAACCCTACACCACACGGACTGGAACTCCCTCCCTAACAGTATTGTGGGTGCCTCTACACCATACGGACTGGAACTCCCTCCCTAACAGCACTGTGGATGACCCTACACCACACGAACTGGAACCTCCTCCCTAACAGCACTGTGGATGACTCTACACCACACGGACTGGAACACCCTCCCTAACAGCACTGTGGGTGCCTCTACACCAAACGAACTGGAACCTCCTTCCTAACAGCACTGTTGATGCTCTAACACCACACAGAATGGAAGCCCCTCCGTAACAGCACTGTGGGTGCACTAACACCACACAGAATGAAACACCCTCCCTAAAAGCACTGTGGGTACCACTAAACCAGACGAACTGGAACCTCCTCCCTAACAGCACTGAGGATGACCGTAAACCACAAGGACTGGAAATCCCTCCCTAACAGCACTGTGGGTGCCTCTACACCATACGGACAGGAACTTCCTCCCTAACAGCATTGTGGATGAACCTACACCACATGGACTGGAAGTCCCTCCCTAACAGCACTGTTGATGACCCTACACCACACGGACTGGAAATCCCTCCCTAACAGAACTGTAGATGACCCTACACCACACGGACTGGAACTCCCTCCCTAACAGCACTGTGGATGACCCTACACCACACGGATTGGAACTCCCTCCCTAACAGCACTGTGGATGACCGTACACCACACGGACTGGAACTCCATCCCTAACAGCACTGTGGATGACCCTACACCACACAGACTGGCACCTCCTCCCTAACAGCACTGTGGGTTCGTCTACACCACATGGACGTGAACTCCCTCCCTAACAGCACTGTGGATGACCCTACACCACACGGACTGGAACTCCCTCCCTAACAGCACTGTGATTGCCCATACACCACACGAACTGGAGCCCCCTCCCCAACAGCACTGGTGGGTGCCCTAACATCACACAGAATGGAACTCCTTCCCTAACAGCACTGTGGGTGCCCTTAAACCACACGAACCCTAACTTCCTCCCTAACAGCACTGCGGATGACCCTACACCACACGGACTGGAACTCCCTCCCTAACAGCACTGTGGGTACCTCTACACCACACAGACTGGAACTCCCTCCCGAACAGCACTGTGGATGACCCTGTACCAGACGGACTGGAACGCCCTCCCTAACAGCACTGTGGATGACCCTACACCACACGGACTGGAACGCCCTCCCTAACAGCACTGTGGATGACCCTACACCACATGGACTGGAACACCCTCCCTATCAGCACTGTGGATGAAACTACACCACACGGACTGGATCTCCCTCCCTAACAGCGCTGTGGATGACCCTATACCACACGGATTGGAACTCACTCCCTAATAGCACTGTGGATGACCGTACACCACACGGACTGGAACTCCCTCCCTAACAGCACTGTGGATGACCGTACACCACACGGACTGGAACTCCCTCCCTAACAACGTTGTGAGTGCCTCTCCACCATACGGACTGGTAGTCCCTCCCTAACAGCACTTTGGATGACCCTACACCATATGGACTGGAACTCCCTCCCAACAGCAGTGTGGATGACCCTATGCCACATGAACTGGAACTCCCTCCCTAACAGCACTGTGGATGACTGTAAACCACAAGGACTGGGAATCCCTCCCTAACAGCACTGTGGATGAACCTACACCACACAGACTGTCACCTCCTCCCTAAAAGCATTGTGGGTTCCTCTACACCACACGGACTGGAACTCCCTCCCTAACAGCACTGGTGGGTGCCCTAAGGTCACACAGAATGGAACTCCTTCCCTAACAGCACTGTGGGTGCCCATACACCACACGATCCATAACTCCCTCCCTAACAGCACTGTGGATGAGCCTACACCACACGGACTGGAACTCCCTCCCTAACAGCACTGTGAGTACCTCTGCACCACACAGACTGGAACTCCCTCCCTAACAGCACTGTGGATGAACCTACACCAGACGGACTGGAACTCCCTCCCTAACGGCACTGTGGATGACCCTACACCACACGGAGTGGAAATCCCTCCCTTACAGCACTGTGGAAGTCCCTACACCACACGGACTGGAACTCCCACCCTAACAGCACTGTGGTGCCTCTACACCATACGGACTGGATCTCCCTTTCTAACAGCACTGTGGGTGACCCTACACCACACGGACTGGAACCTCCTCCCTAACAGTACTGTGGGTGCCTCTACACCGTCCGGACTGGAACTCCCTCCCAAACAGCACTGTGGATGACCCTACACCACACGAACTGGAACCTCCTCCCTTACAGCACTGTGGATGACCCTACACCACACGGACTGGAACACCCTCCCTATCAGCACTGTGGATGAAACTACACCACACGGACTGGATCTCCCTCCCTAACAGCGCTGTGGATGACCCTACACCACACGGATTGGAACTCACTCCCTAATAGCACTGTGGATGACCCTACACCACACGGACTGGAACTCCCTCCCTAACAGCACTGTGGATGACTTTCCACCACACGGATTGGAACTCCCGGCCTAACAGCACTGTGGATGACCCTACAACACACGGACAGGAACTCGCTCCCTAACAGCACTGTGGTTGCCCATACACCACACGAACTGGAGACCCCTCCCCAACAGCACTGGTGGGTGCCCTAACATCACACAGAATGGAACCCCTTCCCTAACAGCACTGTGGGTGCCCTTGCACCACACGAACCATAACTTCCTCCCTAACAGCACTGTGGATGACCCTACACCACACGGACTGGAACTCCCTCCCTAACAGCACTGTGGGTATCTCTACACAACACAGACTGGAACTCCCTCCCTAACAGCACTGTGGTGACCCTGCACCACACGGACTGGAACGCCCAGCCTAACAGCACTATGGATGGACCTACACCACACGGACTGGAACTCCCTCCCTAACAGCACTGTGGATGACCCTACACCACACGGATTGGAACTCACTCCCTAACAGCACTGTGGATGACCCTACACCATACGGACTGGAACTCCCTCCCTAACAGCACTGTGGATGACCCTACACCACACGGATTGGAACTCCCGGCCTAACAGCACTGTGGATGACCCTACAACACACGGACAGGAACTCCCTCCCCAACAGCACTGTGGATGACCGTACACCACACGGACTGGAATTCCCTCCCTAACAGCATTGTGAGTGCCTCTCCACCATACGGACTGGTAGTCCCTCCCGAACAGCACTTTGGATGACCCTACACCATATGGACTGGAACTCCCTCCCTAACAGCACTGTGGATGACCCTACGCCACATGGACTGGAACTCCCTCCCTAACAGCACTCTGGATAACCCTACACCACACGGACTGGAACTCCCTCCCTAACAGTATTGTGGGTGCCTCTACACCATACGGACTGGAACTCCCTCCCTAACAGCACTGTGGATGACCCTACACCACACGAACTGGAACCTCCTCCCTAACAGCACTGTGGATGACTCTACACCACACGGACTGGAACACCCTCCCTAACAGCACTGTGGGTGCCTCTACACCAAACGAACTGGAACCTCCTTCCTAACAGCACTGTTGATGCTCTAACACCACACAGAATGGAAGCCCCTCCGTAACAGCACTGTGGGTGCACTAACACCACACAGAATGAAACACCCTCCCTAAAAGCACTGTGGGTACCACTAAACCAGACGAACTGGAACCTCCTCCCTAACAGCACTGAGGATGACCGTAAACCACAAGGACTGGAAATCCCTCCCTAACAGCACTGTGGGTGCCTCTACACCATACGGACAGGAACTTCCTCCCTAACAGCATTGTGGATGAACCTACACCACATGGACTGGAAGTCCCTCCCTAACAGCACTGTTGATGACCCTACACCACACGGACTGGAAATCCCTCCCTAACAGAACTGTAGATGACCCTACACCACACGGACTGGAACTCCCTCCCTAACAGCACTGTGGATGACCCTACACCACACGGATTGGAACTCCCTCCCTAACAGCACTGTGGATGACCGTACACCACACGGACTGGAACTCCATCCCTAACAGCACTGTGGATGACCCTACACCACACAGACTGGCACCTCCTCCCTAACAGCACTGTGGGTTCGTCTACACCACATGGACGTGAACTCCCTCCCTAACAGCACTGTGGATGACCCTACACCACACGGACTGGAACTCCCTCCCTAACAGCACTGTGATTGCCCATACACCACACGAACTGGAGCCCCCTCCCCAACAGCACTGGTGGGTGCCCTAACATCACACAGAATGGAACTCCTTCCCTAACAGCACTGTGGGTGCCCTTAAACCACACGAACCCTAACTTCCTCCCTAACAGCACTGCGGATGACCCTACACCACACGGACTGGAACTCCCTCCCTAACAGCACTGTGGGTACCTCTACACCACACAGACTGGAACTCCCTCCCGAACAGCACTGTGGATGACCCTGTACCAGACGGACTGGAACGCCCTCCCTAACAGCACTGTGGATGACCCTACACCACACGGACTGGAACGCCCTCCCTAACAGCACTGTGGATGACCCTACACCACATGGACTGGAACACCCTCCCTATCAGCACTGTGGATGAAACTACACCACACGGACTGGATCTCCCTCCCTAACAGCGCTGTGGATGACCCTATACCACACGGATTGGAACTCACTCCCTAATAGCACTGTGGATGACCGTACACCACACGGACTGGAACTCCCTCCCTAACAGCACTGTGGATGACCGTACACCACACGGACTGGAACTCCCTCCCTAACAACGTTGTGAGTGCCTCTCCACCATACGGACTGGTAGTCCCTCCCTAACAGCACTTTGGATGACCCTACACCATATGGACTGGAACTCCCTCCCAACAGCAGTGTGGATGACCCTATGCCACATGAACTGGAACTCCCTCCCTAACAGCACTGTGGATGACTGTAAACCACAAGGACTGGGAATCCCTCCCTAACAGCACTGTGGATGAACCTACACCACACAGACTGTCACCTCCTCCCTAAAAGCATTGTGGGTTCCTCTACACCACACGGACTGGAACTCCCTCCCTAACAGCACTGGTGGGTGCCCTAAGGTCACACAGAATGGAACTCCTTCCCTAACAGCACTGTGGGTGCCCATACACCACACGATCCATAACTCCCTCCCTAACAGCACTGTGGATGAGCCTACACCACACGGACTGGAACTCCCTCCCTAACAGCACTGTGAGTACCTCTGCACCACACAGACTGGAACTCCCTCCCTAACAGCACTGTGGATGAACCTACACCAGACGGACTGGAACTCCCTCCCTAACGGCACTGTGGATGACCCTACACCACACGGAGTGGAAATCCCTCCCTTACAGCACTGTGGAAGTCCCTACACCACACGGACTGGAACTCCCACCCTAACAGCACTGTGGTGCCTCTACACCATACGGACTGGATCTCCCTTTCTAACAGCACTGTGGGTGACCCTACACCACACGGACTGGAACCTCCTCCCTAACAGTACTGTGGGTGCCTCTACACCGTCCGGACTGGAACTCCCTCCCAAACAGCACTGTGGATGACCCTACACCACACGAACTGGAACCTCCTCCCTTACAGCACTGTGGATGACCCTACACCACACGGACTGGAACACCCTCCCTATCAGCACTGTGGATGAAACTACACCACACGGACTGGATCTCCCTCCCTAACAGCGCTGTGGATGACCCTACACCACACGGATTGGAACTCACTCCCTAATAGCACTGTGGATGACCCTACACCACACGGACTGGAACTCCCTCCCTAACAGCACTGTGGATGACTTTCCACCACACGGATTGGAACTCCCGGCCTAACAGCACTGTGGATGACCCTACAACACACGGACAGGAACTCGCTCCCTAACAGCACTGTGGTTGCCCATACACCACACGAACTGGAGACCCCTCCCCAACAGCACTGGTGGGTGCCCTAACATCACACAGAATGGAACCCCTTCCCTAACAGCACTGTGGGTGCCCTTGCACCACACGAACCATAACTTCCTCCCTAACAGCACTGTGGATGACCCTACACCACACGGACTGGAACTCCCTCCCTAACAGCACTGTGGGTATCTCTACACAACACAGACTGGAACTCCCTCCCTAACAGCACTGTGGTGACCCTGCACCACACGGACTGGAACGCCCAGCCTAACAGCACTATGGATGGACCTACACCACACGGACTGGAACTCCCTCCCTAACAGCACTGTGGATGACCCTACACCACACGGATTGGAACTCACTCCCTAACAGCACTGTGGATGACCCTACACCATACGGACTGGAACTCCCTCCCTAACAGCACTGTGGATGACCCTACACCACACGGATTGGAACTCCCGGCCTAACAGCACTGTGGATGACCCTACAACACACGGACAGGAACTCCCTCCCCAACAGCACTGTGGATGACCGTACACCACACGGACTGGAATTCCCTCCCTAACAGCATTGTGAGTGCCTCTCCACCATACGGACTGGTAGTCCCTCCCGAACAGCACTTTGGATGACCCTACACCATATGGACTGGAACTCCCTCCCTAACAGCACTGTGGATGACCCTACGCCACATGGACTGGAACTCCCTCCCTAACAGCACTCTGGATAACCCTACACCACACGGACTGGAACTCCCTCCCTAACAGTATTGTGGGTGCCTCTACACCATACGGACTGGAACTCCCTCCCTAACAGCACTGTGGATGACCCTACACCACACGAACTGGAACCTCCTCCCTAACAGCACTGTGGATGACTCTACACCACACGGACTGGAACACCCTCCCTAACAGCACTGTGGGTGCCTCTACACCAAACGAACTGGAACCTCCTTCCTAACAGCACTGTTGATGCTCTAACACCACACAGAATGGAAGCCCCTCCGTAACAGCACTGTGGGTGCACTAACACCACACAGAATGAAACACCCTCCCTAAAAGCACTGTGGGTACCACTAAACCAGACGAACTGGAACCTCCTCCCTAACAGCACTGAGGATGACCGTAAACCACAAGGACTGGAAATCCCTCCCTAACAGCACTGTGGGTGCCTCTACACCATACGGACAGGAACTTCCTCCCTAACAGCATTGTGGATGAACCTACACCACATGGACTGGAAGTCCCTCCCTAACAGCACTGTTGATGACCCTACACCACACGGACTGGAAATCCCTCCCTAACAGAACTGTAGATGACCCTACACCACACGGACTGGAACTCCCTCCCTAACAGCACTGTGGATGACCCTACACCACACGGATTGGAACTCCCTCCCTAACAGCACTGTGGATGACCGTACACCACACGGACTGGAACTCCATCCCTAACAGCACTGTGGATGACCCTACACCACACAGACTGGCACCTCCTCCCTAACAGCACTGTGGGTTCGTCTACACCACATGGACGTGAACTCCCTCCCTAACAGCACTGTGGATGACCCTACACCACACGGACTGGAACTCCCTCCCTAACAGCACTGTGATTGCCCATACACCACACGAACTGGAGCCCCCTCCCCAACAGCACTGGTGGGTGCCCTAACATCACACAGAATGGAACTCCTTCCCTAACAGCACTGTGGGTGCCCTTAAACCACACGAACCCTAACTTCCTCCCTAACAGCACTGCGGATGACCCTACACCACACGGACTGGAACTCCCTCCCTAACAGCACTGTGGGTACCTCTACACCACACAGACTGGAACTCCCTCCCGAACAGCACTGTGGATGACCCTGTACCAGACGGACTGGAACGCCCTCCCTAACAGCACTGTGGATGACCCTACACCACACGGACTGGAACGCCCTCCCTAACAGCACTGTGGATGACCCTACACCACATGGACTGGAACACCCTCCCTATCAGCACTGTGGATGAAACTACACCACACGGACTGGATCTCCCTCCCTAACAGCGCTGTGGATGACCCTATACCACACGGATTGGAACTCACTCCCTAATAGCACTGTGGATGACCGTACACCACACGGACTGGAACTCCCTCCCTAACAGCACTGTGGATGACCGTACACCACACGGACTGGAACTCCCTCCCTAACAACGTTGTGAGTGCCTCTCCACCATACGGACTGGTAGTCCCTCCCTAACAGCACTTTGGATGACCCTACACCATATGGACTGGAACTCCCTCCCAACAGCAGTGTGGATGACCCTATGCCACATGAACTGGAACTCCCTCCCTAACAGCACTGTGGATGACTGTAAACCACAAGGACTGGGAATCCCTCCCTAACAGCACTGTGGATGAACCTACACCACACAGACTGTCACCTCCTCCCTAAAAGCATTGTGGGTTCCTCTACACCACACGGACTGGAACTCCCTCCCTAACAGCACTGGTGGGTGCCCTAAGGTCACACAGAATGGAACTCCTTCCCTAACAGCACTGTGGGTGCCCATACACCACACGATCCATAACTCCCTCCCTAACAGCACTGTGGATGAGCCTACACCACACGGACTGGAACTCCCTCCCTAACAGCACTGTGAGTACCTCTGCACCACACAGACTGGAACTCCCTCCCTAACAGCACTGTGGATGAACCTACACCAGACGGACTGGAACTCCCTCCCTAACGGCACTGTGGATGACCCTACACCACACGGAGTGGAAATCCCTCCCTTACAGCACTGTGGAAGTCCCTACACCACACGGACTGGAACTCCCACCCTAACAGCACTGTGGTGCCTCTACACCATACGGACTGGATCTCCCTTTCTAACAGCACTGTGGGTGACCCTACACCACACGGACTGGAACCTCCTCCCTAACAGTACTGTGGGTGCCACTACACCGACCGGACTGGAACTCCCTCCCAAACAGCACTGTGGATGACCCTACACCACACGAACTGGAACCTCCTCCCTTACAGCACTGTGGATGACCCTACACCACACGGACTGGAACACCCTCCCTAACAGGACTGTGGGTGCCCCTACACCACACGAACTGGAACCTCCTCCCTAACAGCACTGTAGATTCTCTAACACCACACAGAATGGATGCCCCTCCGTAACAGCACTGTGGGTGCCCTAACACCACACAGAATGGAACACCCTCCCTAAAAGCACTGTGGGTGCCCCTACACGACACGGACTGGAACCTCCTCCCTAACAGCACTGTGGATGACCGTAAACCACAAGGACAGGAAATCCCTCCCTAACAGCACTGTGGGTGCCTCTACACCATACGGACAGGAACTCCCTCCCTAACAGCACTGTGGATGGTCCTACACCACACGGACTGGAACTCCCTCCCTAACAGCACTGTGGGTGCCTCTACACCATACGGACGGGAACTCCCTCCCTAACAGCAATGTGATTGACCCTACACCACGTGGACTGGAACTCACTCCCTAACTGCACTGTGGGTGCCTCTGCACCAGATGGACTGGAACTCCCTCCCTAACAGCACTGTGGATGACCCTACACCACACAGACTGGAACTTCGTCCCTAACAGTACTGTGGGCGCCTCTACACCATAGGGACTGGAACGCCCTCCGTAGCAGCACTGTGGATGACCCTACACCACAAGAACTGGAACCTCCTCCCTAACAGCACTGTGGATGACACTACACCACACGGGCTGGAACACCCACCCTAACAGCACTGTGGTTGCCCATACACCACACGAACTGGAGCCCCCTCCCTAACAGCACTGGTGGGTGCCCTTACATCACACAGAATGGAACTCCTTCCCTAACAGCACTGTGGGTGCCCCTACACCACACGAACCATAACACCCTCCCTAACAGCACTGTGGGTACCTCTGCACCACACAGACTGGAACTCCCTCCCTAACAGCACTGTGGAGGACACTACACCACACGGACTGGAACTCCCTCACTAACAGCACTGTGGATGACCCTACACCACACGGACTGGAAATCCCTCCCTTACAGCACTGTGGATGTCCCTACACCACACGGAATGGAACTCCCACCCTAACAGCACTGTGGGTGCCTCTACACCATACGGACTGGAACACCCTCCCTAACAGCACTGTAGATGCCCTAACACCACACAGAATGAAATCCCCTCCGTAACAGCACTGTGGGTGCCCTAACACCACACAGAATGGAACACCCTCCCTAACAGCACTGTGGGTGCCCCTACTCCTCACGGACTCAACTCCCTCCCTAACAACACTGTGTATGACCCTACACGACACGGGCTGGAACTCCCTCCCTAACAGCACTGTAAGTGCCTCTCCACCATATGGACTGGTACTCCCTCCCTAACAGCATTGTGGATGACCGTAAACCACAAGGACTGGGAATCCCTCCCTAACAGCACTGTGGGTGCCTCTACACCATACGGACAGGAACTCCCTCCCTAACAGCACTGTGGATGAACCTACACCACACGGACTGGAACTCCCTCCCTAACAGCACTGTGGATATTCCTACACCACACGGACTGGAACTCCCTCCATTACAGCACTGTGGATGACCCTACACCACATGGGCTGGAACTTTCTCCCTAACAGCACTGTGAGTTCCTCTCTACCATATGGACTGGTACTCCCTCCCTAACAGCACTGTGAATGACCCTACACCACACAGACTGTCACCTCCTCCCTAAAAGCACTGTGGGTTCCTCTACACCACATGGACGGGAACTCCCTCCCTAACAGCACTGTGGATGACCCTACACCACACGGACTGGAACTCCCTCCCTAACAGCACTGGTGGGTGCCCTAACGTCACACAGAATGGAACTCCTTCCCTAACAGCACTGTGGGTGCCCATACACCACACGATCCATATCTCCCTCCCTAACAGCACTGTGGATGACCCCACACCACACGGACTGGAGTTCCCTCCCTAACAGCACTGTGGATACCTCTGCACCACACAGACTGGAACTCCCTCCCTAACAGCACTGTGGAGGACACTGCACCACACGGACTGGAACGCCCTCCCTAACAGCACTGTGGATGACTCTACACCACATGGACAGGAACTCACTCCCTAACTGCAATGTGCGTGCCTCTGCACCAGATGGACTGGAACTCCCTCCCTAAAAGCCCTGTGGATGACCTTACACCACACGGACTGGAACTCCCACCCTAACAGCACTGTGGTGCCTCTACACCATACGGACTGGATCTCCCTTTCTAACAGCACTGTGGATGACCCTACACCACATGGACTGGAAATCCCTCCCTAACAGCACTGTCACTGCCTCTCCACCATATTGTCTGGTACTCCCTCCCTAACAGCACTGTGGATGAGCCTACACCTCACGGACTGGAACTCCCTACCTAGCAGCACTGTCGATGACCCTACTCCTCACGGACTGGAACTCCCTCCCTAACTGCACTGTGGATGACCCTACACCACACGGACTGGAAATCCCTCCCTAACAGAACTGTGGATGACCCTACACCACACGGCCTGGAACTCCCTCCCTAACAGCACTGTGCGTGCCTCTACACCATACGGACTGGAACTCCCTCCCTAACAGCAATGTGGATGACCCTACACCACACGGACTGGAACTCCCTCACTAACAGCACTGTGCGTGCCTCTACACCATACCGACTGGAACTCCCTCCCTAACAGCACTGTGGATGACCCTACACCACACGGACTGGAACGCCCTCCCTAACAGCACTGTGGATGACCCTACACCACATGGACTGGAACACCCTCCCTATCAGCACTGTGGATGAAACTACACCACACGGACTGGATCTCCCTCCCTAACAGCGCTGTGGATGACCTATACCACACGGATTGGAACTCACTCCCTAATAGCACTGTGGATGACCGTACACCACACGGACTGGAACTCCCTCCTTAACAGCACTGTGGATGACCCTACACCACACGGACTGGAACTCCCTCCCCAACAGCACTGGTGGGTGCCCTAACATCACACAGAATGGAACCCCTTCCCTAACAGCACTGTGGGTGCCCTTGCACCACACGAACCATAACTTCCTCCCTAACAGCACTGTGGATGACCCTACACCACACGGACTGGAACTCCCTCCCTAACAGCACTGTGGGTATCTCTACACAACACAGACTGGAACTCCCTCCCTAACAGCACTGTGGTGACCCTGCACCACACGGACTGGAACGCCCAGCCTAACAGCACTATGGATGGACCTACACCACACGGACTGGAACTCCCTCCCTAACAGCACTGTGGATGACCCTACACCACACGGATTGGAACTCACTCCCTAACAGCACTGTGGATGACCCTACACCATACGGACTGGAACTCCCTCCCTAACAGCACTGTGGATGACCCTACACCACACGGATTGGAACTCCCGGCCTAACAGCACTGTGGATGACCCTACAACACACGGACAGGAACTCCCTCCCCAACAGCACTGTGGATGACCGTACACCACACGGACTGGAATTCCCTCCCTAACAGCATTGTGAGTGCCTCTCCACCATACGGACTGGTAGTCCCTCCCGAACAGCACTTTGGATGACCCTACACCATATGGACTGGAACTCCCTCCCTAACAGCACTGTGGATGACCCTACGCCACATGGACTGGAACTCCCTCCCTAACAGCACTCTGGATAACCCTACACCACACGGACTGGAACTCCCTCCCTAACAGTATTGTGGGTGCCTCTACACCATACGGACTGGAACTCCCTCCCTAACAGCACTGTGGATGACCCTACACCACACGAACTGGAACCTCCTCCCTAACAGCACTGTGGATGACTCTACACCACACGGACTGGAACACCCTCCCTAACAGCACTGTGGGTGCCTCTACACCAAACGAACTGGAACCTCCTTCCTAACAGCACTGTTGATGCTCTAACACCACACAGAATGGAAGCCCCTCCGTAACAGCACTGTGGGTGCACTAACACCACACAGAATGAAACACCCTCCCTAAAAGCACTGTGGGTACCACTAAACCAGACGAACTGGAACCTCCTCCCTAACAGCACTGAGGATGACCGTAAACCACAAGGACTGGAAATCCCTCCCTAACAGCACTGTGGGTGCCTCTACACCATACGGACAGGAACTTCCTCCCTAACAGCATTGTGGATGAACCTACACCACATGGACTGGAAGTCCCTCCCTAACAGCACTGTTGATGACCCTACACCACACGGACTGGAAATCCCTCCCTAACAGAACTGTAGATGACCCTACACCACACGGACTGGAACTCCCTCCCTAACAGCACTGTGGATGACCCTACACCACACGGATTGGAACTCCCTCCCTAACAGCACTGTGGATGACCGTACACCACACGGACTGGAACTCCATCCCTAACAGCACTGTGGATGACCCTACACCACACAGACTGGCACCTCCTCCCTAACAGCACTGTGGGTTCGTCTACACCACATGGACGTGAACTCCCTCCCTAACAGCACTGTGGATGACCCTACACCACACGGACTGGAACTCCCTCCCTAACAGCACTGTGATTGCCCATACACCACACGAACTGGAGCCCCCTCCCCAACAGCACTGGTGGGTGCCCTAACATCACACAGAATGGAACTCCTTCCCTAACAGCACTGTGGGTGCCCTTAAACCACACGAACCCTAACTTCCTCCCTAACAGCACTGCGGATGACCCTACACCACACGGACTGGAACTCCCTCCCTAACAGCACTGTGGGTACCTCTACACCACACAGACTGGAACTCCCTCCCGAACAGCACTGTGGATGACCCTGTACCAGACGGACTGGAACGCCCTCCCTAACAGCACTGTGGATGACCCTACACCACACGGACTGGAACGCCCTCCCTAACAGCACTGTGGATGACCCTACACCACATGGACTGGAACACCCTCCCTATCAGCACTGTGGATGAAACTACACCACACGGACTGGATCTCCCTCCCTAACAGCGCTGTGGATGACCCTATACCACACGGATTGGAACTCACTCCCTAATAGCACTGTGGATGACCGTACACCACACGGACTGGAACTCCCTCCCTAACAGCACTGTGGATGACCGTACACCACACGGACTGGAACTCCCTCCCTAACAACGTTGTGAGTGCCTCTCCACCATACGGACTGGTAGTCCCTCCCTAACAGCACTTTGGATGACCCTACACCATATGGACTGGAACTCCCTCCCAACAGCAGTGTGGATGACCCTATGCCACATGAACTGGAACTCCCTCCCTAACAGCACTGTGGATGACTGTAAACCACAAGGACTGGGAATCCCTCCCTAACAGCACTGTGGATGAACCTACACCACACAGACTGTCACCTCCTCCCTAAAAGCATTGTGGGTTCCTCTACACCACACGGACTGGAACTCCCTCCCTAACAGCACTGGTGGGTGCCCTAAGGTCACACAGAATGGAACTCCTTCCCTAACAGCACTGTGGGTGCCCATACACCACACGATCCATAACTCCCTCCCTAACAGCACTGTGGATGAGCCTACACCACACGGACTGGAACTCCCTCCCTAACAGCACTGTGAGTACCTCTGCACCACACAGACTGGAACTCCCTCCCTAACAGCACTGTGGATGAACCTACACCAGACGGACTGGAACTCCCTCCCTAACGGCACTGTGGATGACCCTACACCACACGGAGTGGAAATCCCTCCCTTACAGCACTGTGGAAGTCCCTACACCACACGGACTGGAACTCCCACCCTAACAGCACTGTGGTGCCTCTACACCATACGGACTGGATCTCCCTTTCTAACAGCACTGTGGGTGACCCTACACCACACGGACTGGAACCTCCTCCCTAACAGTACTGTGGGTGCCTCTACACCGTCCGGACTGGAACTCCCTCCCAAACAGCACTGTGGATGACCCTACACCACACGAACTGGAACCTCCTCCCTTACAGCACTGTGGATGACCCTACACCACACGGACTGGAACACCCTCCCTAACAGGACTGTGGGTGCCCCTACACCACACGAACTGGAACCTCCTCCCTAACAGCACTGTAGATTCTCTAACACCACACAGAATGGATGCCCCTCCGTAACAGCACTGTGGGTGCCCTAACACCACACAGAATGGAACACCCTCCCTAAAAGCACTGTGGGTGCCCCTACACGACACGGACTGGAACCTCCTCCCTAACAGCACTGTGGATGACCGTAAACCACAAGGACTGGAAATCCCTCCCTAACAGCACTGTGGGTGCCTCTACACCATACGGACAGGAACTCCCTCCCTAACAGCACTGTGGATGGTCCTACACCACACGGACTGGAACTCCCTCCCTAACAGCACTGTGGGTGCCTCTACACCATACGGACGGGAACTCCCTCCCTAACAGCAATGTGATTGACCCTACACCACGTGGACTGGAACTCACTCCCTAACTGCACTGTGGGTGCCTCTGCACCAGATGGACTGGAACTCCCTCCCTAACAGCACTGTGGATGACCCTACACCACACAGACTGGAACTTCGTCCCTAACAGTACTGTGGGCGCCTCTACACCATAGGGACTGGAACGCCCTCCGTAGCAGCACTGTGGATGACCCTACACCACAAGAACTGGAACCTCCTCCCTAACAGCACTGTGGATGACACTACACCACACGGGCTGGAACACCCACCCTAACAGCACTGTGGTTGCCCATACACCACACGAACTGGAGCCCCCTCCCTAACAGCACTGGTGGGTGCCCTTACATCACACAGAATGGAACTCCTTCCCTAACAGCACTGTGGGTGCCCCTACACCACACGAACCATAACACCCTCCCTAACAGCACTGTGGGTACCTCTGCACCACACAGACTGGAACTCCCTCCCTAACAGCACTGTGGATGACCCTACACCACACGGACTGGAAATCCCTCCCTTACAGCACTGTGGATGTCCCTACACCACACGGAATGGAACTCCCACCCTAACAGCACTGTGGGTGCCTCTACACCATACGGACTGGAACACCCTCCCTAACAGCACTGTAGATGCCCTAACACCACACAGAATGAAATCCCCTCCGTAACAGCACTGTGGGTGCCCTAACACCACACAGAATGGAACACCCTCCCTAACAGCACTGTGGGTGCCCCTACTCCTCACGGACTCAACTCCCTCCCTAACACCACTGTGTATGACCCTACACGACACGGGCTGGAACTCCCTCCCTAACAGCACTGTAAGTGCCTCTCCACCATATGGACTGGTACTCCCTCCCTAACAGCATTGTGGATGACCGTAAACCACAAGGACTGGGAATCCCTCCCTAACAGCACTGTGGGTGCCTCTACACCATACGGACAGGAACTCCCTCCCTAACAGCACTGTGGATGAACCTACACCACACGGACTGGAACTCCCTCCCTAACAGCACTGTGGATATTCCTACACCACACGGACTGGAACTCCCTCCATTACAGCACTGTGGATGACCCTACACCACATGGGCTGGAACTTTCTCCCTAACAGCACTGTGAGTTCCTCTCTACCATATGGACTGGTACTCCCTCCCTAACAGCACTGTGAATGACCCTACACCACACAGACTGTCACCTCCTCCCTAAAAGCACTGTGGGTTCCTCTACACCACATGGACGGGAACTCCCTCCCTAACAGCACTGTGGATGACCCTACACCACACGGACTGGAACTCCCTCCCTAACAGCACTGGTGGGTGCCCTAACGTCACACAGAATGGAACTCCTTCCCTAACAGCACTGTGGGTGCCCATACACCACACGATCCATATCTCCCTCCCTAACAGCACTGTGGATGACCCCACACCACACGGACTGGAGTTCCCTCCCTAACAGCACTGTGGATACCTCTGCACCACACAGACTGGAACTCCCTCCCTAACAGCACTGTGGAGGACACTGCACCACACGGACTGGAACGCCCTCCCTAACAGCACTGTGGATGACTCTACACCACATGGACAGGAACTCACTCCCTAACTGCAATGTGCGTGCCTCTGCACCAGATGGACTGGAACTCCCTCCCTAAAAGCCCTGTGGATGACCTTACACCACACGGACTGGAACTCCCACCCTAACAGCACTGTGGTGCCTCTACACCATACGGACTGGATCTCCCTTTCTAACAGCACTGTGGATGACCCTACACCACATGGACTGGAATTCCCTCCCTACCAGCACTGTCACTGCCTCTCCACCATATTGTCTGGTACTCCCTCCCTAACAGCACTGTGGATGAGCCTACACCTCACGGACTGGAACTCCCTACCTAGCAGCACTGTCGATGACCCTACTCCTCACGGACTGGAACTCCCTCCCTAACTGCACTGTGGATGACCCTACACCACACGGACTGGAAATCCCTCCCTAACAGAACTGTGGATGACCCTACACCACACGGCCTGGAACTCCCTCCCTAACAGCACTGTGCGTGCCTCTACACCATACGGACTGGAACTCCCTCCCTAACAGCAATGTGGATGACCCTACACCACACGGACTGGAACTCCCTCACTAACAGCACTGTGCGTGCCTCTACACCATACCGACTGGAACTCCCTCCCTAACAGCACTGTGGATGACCCTACACCTCACAATCTGGAAATCCCTTCCTAACAGCACTGTGGATGACCCTACACCACACGGAATGGAACTCCCTTCCTAACAGCACTGTGGATGGTCCTACACCACACGGACTGGAACTCCCTCCCTAACAGCACTGTGGGTGCCTCTACACCATACGGACGGGAACTCCCTCCCTAACAGCACTGTGGATGACTCTACACCACATGGACAGGAACTCACTCCCTAACTGCAATGTGCGTGCCTCTGCACCAGATGGACTGGAACTCCCTCCCTAAAAGCCCTGTGGATGACCTTACACCACACGGACTGGAACCTCCGCCCTAACAGTACTGTGGGTGCCTCTACACCATACAGACTGGAACGCCCTCCGTAACAGCACTGTGGATGACCCTACACCACAAGAACTGGCACCTCCTCCCTAACAGCTCTGTGGATGACACTACACCACATGGACTGGAACACCCTCCCTAACAGCACTGTGGGTGCCCTTACACCACACAGAATGGAACACCTTCCCTAAAAGCACTGTGGGTGCCCCTACACCACACGGACTGGAACCTCCTCCCTAACAGTACTGTGGGAGCCTCTACACCATACGGGCAGGAACTCCCTCCCTAACAGCACTGTGGATGACCCTACACCATACGGACTGGAACTCCCTCCCTAACAGCACTGTGGATGACCCTACACCACACGGGCTGGAACTCCATCCCTAACAGCACTGTGAGTGCCTCTCCACCATAGGGACTGGTACTCCCTCCGTAACAGCACTGTGGATGACCCTACACCACACAGACTGGCACTTCCTCCCTAACAGCACTGTGGGAGCCTCTACAACATACGGGCAGGAACTCCCTCCCTAACAGCACAGTGGATGACCCGACACCACAGGGACTGGAACTCCCTCCCGAACAGCACTGTGGATGACCGTGAACCACAAGGACTGGATATCCCTCCCTAACAGCACTGTGGGTGCCTCTACACCATACGGACAGGAACTCCCTCCCTAACAGCACTGTGGATGACCCTACACCACACGGACTGGAACTCCCTCCCTAACAGCACTGGTGGGTGCCCTAACGTCACACAGAATGGAACTCCTTCCCTAACAGCACTGTGGGTGCCCATACACCACACGATCCATATCTCCCTCCCTAACAGCACTGTAGATGACCCCACACCACACGGACTGGAGTTCCCTCCCTAACAGCACTGTGGATACCTCTGCACCACACAGACTGGAACTCCCTCCCTAACAGCACTGTGGAGGACACTGCACCACACGGACTGGAACGCCCTCCCTAACAGCACTGTGGATGACTCTACACCACATGGACAGGAACTCACTCCCTAACTGCAATGTGCGTGCCTCTGCACCAGATGGACTGGAACTCCCTCCCTAAAAGCCCTGTGGATGACCTTACACCACACGGACTGGAACTCCCACCCTAACAGCACTGTGGTGCCTCTACACCATACGGACTGGATCTCCCTTTCTAACAGCACTGTGGATGACCCTACACCACATGGACTGGAATTCCCTCCCTACCAGCACTGTCACTGCCTCTCCACCATATTGTCTGGTACTCCCTCCCTAACAGCACTGTGGATGAGCCTACACCTCACGGACTGGAACTCCCTACCTAGCAGCACTGTCGATGACCCTACTCCTCACGGACTGGAACTCCCTCCCTAACTGCACTGTGGATGACCCTACACCACACGGACTGGAAATCCCTCCCTAACAGAACTGTGGATGACCCTACACCACACGGCCTGGAACTCCCTCCCTAACAGCACTGTGCGTGCCTCTACACCATACGGACTGGAACTCCCTCCCTAACAGCAATGTGGATGACCCTACACCACACGGACTGGAACTCCCTCACTAACAGCACTGTGCGTGCCTCTACACCATACCGACTGGAACTCCCTCCCTAACAGCACTGTGGATGACCCTACACCTCACAATCTGGAAATCCCTTCCTAACAGCACTGTGGATGACCCTACACCACACGGAATGGAACTCCCTTCCTAACAGCACTGTGGATGGTCCTACACCACACGGACTGGAACTCCCTCCCTAACAGCACTGTGGGTGCCTCTACACCATACGGACGGGAACTCCCTCCCTAACAGCACTGTGGATGACTCTACACCACATGGACAGGAACTCACTCCCTAACTGCAATGTGCGTGCCTCTGCACCAGATGGACTGGAACTCCCTCCCTAAAAGCCCTGTGGATGACCTTACACCACACGGACTGGAACCTCCGCCCTAACAGTACTGTGGGTGCCTCTACACCATACAGACTGGAACGCCCTCCGTAACAGCACTGTGGATGACCCTACACCACAAGAACTGGCACCTCCTCCCTAACAGCTCTGTGGATGACACTACACCACATGGACTGGAACACCCTCCCTAACAGCACTGTGGGTGCCCTTACACCACACAGAATGGAACACCTTCCCTAAAAGCACTGTGGGTGCCCCTACACCACACGGACTGGAACCTCCTCCCTAACAGTACTGTGGGAGCCTCTACACCATACGGGCAGGAACTCCCTCCCTAACAGCACTGTGGATGACCCTACACCAAACGGACTGGAACTCCCTCCCTAACAGCACTGTGGATGACCCTACACCACACGGGCTGGAACTCCATCCCTAACAGCACTGTGAGTGCCTCTCCACCATAGGGACTGGTACTCCCTCCGTAACAGCACTGTGGATGACCCTACACCACACAGACTGGCACTTCCTCCCTAACAGCACTGTGGGAGCCTCTACAACATACGGGCAGGAACTCCCTCCCTAACAGCACAGTGGATGACCCGACACCACAGGGACTGGAACTCCCTCCCGAACAGCACTGTGGATGACCGTGAACCACAAGGACTGGATATCCCTCCCTAACAGCACTGTGGGTGCCTCTACACCATACGGACAGGAACTCCCTCCCTAACAGCACTGTGGATGACCCTACAATACACGTCAGGAGCTCCATCCCTAATAGCACTGTGGATGACCCTACACCACACGGACTGGAACTCCCTCCCTAACAGCACTGGGCGTGCCTCTACACCATGCGGACTGGAACTCCCTCCCTAACGGCACTGTTGATGACCCTACACCACACAATTTGGAACTCCCTTCCAAACAGCACTGTGGATGACCCGACACCACATGGACTGGAACTCACTCCCTAACTGTACTGTGTGTGCCTTTGCACCAGATGGACTGGAACTCCCTCCCTAACAGCACTGTGGATGACCCTACACCACACGGACTGGAACTTCGTCCCTAACAGTACTGTGGGTGCCTCTACACCATACAGACTGGAACGCCCTCCGTAACAGCACTGTGGATGACCCTACACCACAAGAACTGGCACCTCCTCCCTAACAGCTCTGTGGATGACACTACACCACATGGACTGGAACACCCTCCCTAACAGCACTGTGGGTGCCCTTACACCACACAGAATGGAACACCTTCCCTAAAAGCACTGTGGGTGCCCTTACACCACACGGACTGGAACCTCCTCCCTAACAGTACTGTGGGAGCCTCTACACCATACGGGCAGGAACTCCCTCCCTAACAGCACTGTGGATGACCCTACACCATACGGACTGGAACTCCCTCCCTAACAGCACTGTGGATGACCCTACACCACACGGGCTGGAACTCCATCCCTAACAGCACTGTGAATGCCTCTCCACCATAGGGACTGGTACTCCCTCCGTAACAGCACTGTGGATGACCCTACACCACAAGAACTGGCACCTCCTCCCTAACAGCTCTGTGGATGACAGTACACCACATGGACTGGAACACCCACCCTAACAGCACTGTGGGTGCCCCTACACCACACGAACTGGAACCTCCTCCCTAACAGCACTCTGGATGACCCTACACCACACGGACTGGAACTCACTCCCTGACAGCACTGTGGTTGCCCATACACCACACGAACTGGAGCCCCCTCCCTAACAGCACTGGTGGGTGCCCTTACATCACACAGAATGGACTCCTTCCCTAACAGCACTGTGGGTGCCCCTACACCACATTAACCATAACTCCCTCCCTAACAGCACTGTGGATGACCCTACACCACACGGACTGGAACTCCCTCCCTAACAGCACTGTGGGTACCTCTGCACCACACAGACTGGAACTCCCTCCCTAACAGCACTGTGGATGACCCTACACCATACGGACTGGAAGTCCCTCCCTAACAGCACTGTGGATGACCCTACACCACACGGTCTGGAACACCCTCCCTAACAGCACTGTGGGTGCCCCTAAACCACACGAACTGGAACATCCTTCCAAACAGCGCTGTAGATGCCCTAACACCACACAGAATGGAAGCCCCTCCGTAACAGCACTGTTGGTGCCCTAACACCACACAGAATGGAACACCCTCCCTAAAAGCACTGTGGATGACCCTACACGACACGGGCTGGAACTCCCTCCCTAACAGTACTGTAAGTGCCTCTCCACCATATGGACTGGTACTCCCTCCCTAACAGCACTGTGGATGACCGTAAACCACAAGGACTGGGAATCCCTCCCTAACAGCACTGTGGGTGGTGCCTCTACACCATACGGACAGGAACTCCCTCCCTAACAGCACTGTGGATGAACCTACACCACACAGACTGTCACCTCCTCCCTAAAAGCATTGTGGGTTCCTCTACACCACACGGACTGGAACTCCCTCCCTAACAGCACTGGTGGGTGCCCTAAGGTCACACAGAATGGAACTCCTTCCCTAACAGCACTGTGGGTGCCCATACACCACACGATCCATAACTCCCTCCCTAACAGCACTGTGGATGAGCCTACACCACACGGACTGGAACTCCCTCCCTAACAGCACTGTGAGTACCTCTGCACCACACAGACTGGAACTCCCTCCCTAACAGCACTGTGGATGAACCTACACCAGACGGACTGGAACTCCCTCCCTAACGGCACTGTGGATGACCCTACACCACACGGAGTGGAAATCCCTCCCTTACAGCACTGTGGAAGTCCCTACACCACACGGACTGGAACTCCCACCCTAACAGCACTGTGGTGCCTCTACACCATACGGACTGGATCTCCCTTTCTAACAGCACTGTGGGTGACCCTACACCACACGGACTGGAACCTCCTCCCTAACAGTACTGTGGGTGCCTCTACACCGTCCGGACTGGAACTCCCTCCCAAACAGCACTGTGGATGACCCTACACCACACGAACTGGAACCTCCTCCCTTACAGCACTGTGGATGACCCTACACCACACGGACTGGAACACCCTCCCTAACAGCACTGTGGGTGCCCCTACACCACACGAACTGGAACCTCCTCCCTAACAGCACTGTAGATTCTCTAACACCACACAGAATGGATGCCCCTCCGTAACAGCACTGTGGGTGCCCTAACACCACACAGAATGGAACACCCTCCCTAAAAGCACTGTGGGTGCCCCTACACGACACGGACTGGAACCTCCTCCCTAACAGCACTGTGGATGGTCCTACACCACACGGACTGGAACTCCCTCCCTAACAGCACTGTGGGTGCCTCTACACCATACGGACGGGAACTCCCTCCCTAACAGCAATGTGATTGACCCTACACCACATGGACTGGAACTCACTCCCTAACTGCACTGTGGGTGCCTCTGCACCAGATGGACTGGAACTCCCCCCCTAACAGCACTGTGGATGACCCTACACCACACAGACTGGAACTTCGTCCCTAACAGTACTGTGGGTGCCTCTACACCATAGGGACTGGAACGCCCTCCGTAGCAGCACTGTGGATGACCCTACACCACAAGTACTGGAACCTCCTCCCTAACAGCGCTGTGGATGACACTACACCACACGGGCTGGAACACCCACCCTAACAGCACTGTGGTTGCCCATACACCACACGAACTGGAGCCCCCTCCCTAACAGCACTGGTGGGTGCCCTTACATCACACAGAATGGAACTCCTTCCCTAACAGCACTGTGGGTGCCCCTACACCACACGAACCATAACTCCCTCCCTAACAGCACTGTGGATGATCCTACGCCACACGGACTGGAACTCCCTCCCTAACAGCACTGTGGTACCTCTACACGATATGGACTGGATCTCCCTTTCTAGCAGCACTGTGGATGACCCTACACCACACGGACTGGAACCTCCTCCCTAACAGTACTGTGGGTGACTCTACACCATACGGACTGGAACTCCCTCCCTAACAGCACTGTGGATGACCCTACACCACACGGACTGGAACACCCTCCCTAACAGCACTGTGGGTGCCCCTACACCACACGGACTCAACTCCCTCCCTAACAGCACTGTGTATGACCCTACACGACACGGGCTGGAACTCCCTCCCTAACAGCACTGTAAGTGCCTCTCCACCATATGGACTGGTACTCCCTCCCTAACAGCATTGTGGATGACCGTAAACCACAAGGACTGGGAATCCCTCCCTAACAGCACTGTGGGTGCCTCTACACCATACGGACAGGAACTCCCTCCATTACAGCACTGTGGATGACCCTACACCACATGGGCTGGAACTCCCTCCCTAACAGCACTGTGAGTTCCTCTCCACCATATGGACTGGTACTCCCTCCCTAACAGCACTGTGAAAGACCCTACACCAAACAGACTGTCACCTCCTCCCTAAAAGCACTGTGGGTTCTTCTACACCACACGGACTGGAACTCCCTCCCTAACAGCACTGTGGATGACCGTAAACCACAAGGACTGGAAATCCCTCCCTAACAGCACTGTGGGTGCCTCTACACCATATGGACAGGAACTCCATCCCTAACAGCACTGTGGTTGCCCATACACCACACGATCTGGAGCCCCCTCCCTAACAGCACTGTGGGTGCCCTAACATCACACAGAATAGAACTCCTTTCCTTACAGCACTGTGGGTGCCCTAACACCACACGAACCATAACTCCCTCCTTAACAGCACTGTGGATGACCCTACACCACACGGACTGGAACTCCCTCCCTAACAGCACTGTGGGTACCTATACACCACACAGATTGGAACCCCCTCCCTAACAGCGCTGTGGGTGTCCCTGCACCACATGGAATGGAACTCCCTCCCTTACAGCACTGTCGATGGCCCTACACCACACAGACTGGAACCTCCTCCCTAACAGCACTGTGGGAGCCTCTACACCACAGGGACTGGAACTCCCTCCCTAACAGCACTGTAGATGACCGTGAACCACAAGGACTGGAAATCCCTCCCTAAAAGCACTGTGGGTGCCTCTACACCATACGGACAGGAACTCCCTCCCTAACAGCACTGTGGATGACCCTAAACCTCACGGACTGGAAATCCATCCCTAACAGAACTGTGGACGACCCAACACCACACGGACTGGAACTCCCTCCCTAACAGCACTGTGGATGACCCTACACCACACGGACTGGAACTCTCTCCCTAACAGCACTGTGCGTGCCTCTGAACCGTACGGACGGGAACTCCCTCCCTAACAGCACTGTGGATGACCCTACACCACACCGACTGGAACTCACTCCCTGACAGCACTGTGCTTGCCCATACACCACACGAACTGGAGCCCCCTCCCTAACAGCACTGGTGGGTGCCCTAACATCACACAGAATGGAACCCCTTCCCTAACAGCACTGTGGGTGCCCCTATACCACACGAAGCATAACTCCCTCCCTAACAGCACTGTGGGTACCTCTGCACCACACAGACTGGAACTCCCTCCCTAACAGCACTGTGGGTGCCTCTACACCAGACGGACTGGAACTCCCTCCCTAAGCGCACTGTGGGTGCCTCTACACCTCAGGGACTGGAACCTCCTCCCTTACAGTACTGTGGTTGCCTCTACACCATACGGACTGGAACTCCCTCCCTTACAGCACTGTGGATGTCCCTACACCACACGGACTGGAACTCCCACCCTAACAGCACTGTGGTGCCTCTGCACCATACGGACTGGATCTCCCTTTCTAACAGCACTGTGGGTGACCCTACACCACACGAACTGGAACCTCCTCCCTAACAGCACTGTAGATGCTCTAACACCACACAGAATGGAAGCCCCTCCGTAACAGCACTGTGGGTGCCTGAACACCACACAGAATCGAACACCCTCCCTAAAAGAACTGTGGGTGCCCCTACACGACATGGACTGGAACCTCCTCTCTTACAGCACTGTGGATGACCGTAAACCACAAGGACTGGAAATCCCTCCCTAACAGCACTGTGGGTGCCTCTACACCTTCCGGCAGGAACTCCCTCACTAACAGCACTGTGGATGACCCTACACCACACGGACTGGAACTCCCTCCCTAACATCACTGTGGATGACCCTACACCACACGGACTGGAACTCCCTCCCTAACAGCACTGTGGATGACCCTACACCACACAGACTGGAACTCCCTTCCTAAAAGCACTGTGGATGACCCTACACCACACGGAATGGAACTCCCTCCCTAACAGCACTGTGCATGACCCTACACCACACGGACTGGAACTCCCTCCCTAACAGCACTGTGGGTGCCTCTACACCAGATGGACTGGAACTCCCTCCCTAAGCGCACTGTGGGTGCCTCTACACCACAGGGACTCTAACATCCTCCCTTACAGCACTGTGGATGTCCCTACACCACACGGACTGGAGCTCCGACCCTAACAGTACTGTGGTGCCTCTACACCATACGGACTGGATCTCCCTTTCTAACAGCACTGTGGGTGACCCTACACCACACGGACTGGACCCTCCTCCCTAACAGTACTGTGGGTGCCTCTACACCATACGGACTGGAACTCCCTCCCTAACAGCACTGTGGATGACCCTACACCACACGAACGGGAACCTCCTCCCTAACAGCACTGTGGATGACCCGACACCACACGGACTGGAACACCCTCCCTAATAGCACTGTGGGGGCCCCTACACCAAACGAACTGGAACCTCCTCCCTAACAGCACTGTTGATGCCCTAACACCACACTGTATTGAAGCCCCTCCCTAACAGCACTGTGGGTGTACTAACACCACACAGAATGGAACAACATCCCTATAAGCACTGTGGGTACCACTACACCACACGAACTGGAACCTCCTCCTTAACAGCACTGTTGATGACCCTACACCACACGGACTGTAACTCCCTCCCTAACAGCACTTTGGATGACCGTAAACCACATGGACTGGAAATCCCTCCCTTACAGCACTGTGGGTGCCTCTACACCATACGGACAGGAGCTCCCTCCCTAACAGCACTGTGGATGAACCTACACCACACGGACTGGAACTCCCTCCCTAACAGCACTGTGGATGACCGTACACCGCACGGACTGGAACTCCCTCCCTAACAGCACTGTGGGTACCTCTACACCACACAGATTGGAACCCCCTCCCTTACAGCATTGTGGGTGTCCCTGCACCACATGGAATGGAACTCCCTCCCTAACAGCACTGTGGATGACCCTACACCACACGGACTGGAAATCCCTCCCTAACAGCATTGTGGATGACCCTTCACCACACGGACGGGAACTCCCTCCCTAACAGCACTGTGGATGACCCTACACCACATGGACTGGAACTCCTGCCCTAACAGCACTGTGGATGACCCTACAATACACAGACTGGAACTCCCTCCCTAACAGCTCTGTGGATGACCCTACAACTCACGGACAGGAACTCCCTCCCTAACAGCACTGTGGATGACCCTACACCACACTGGCTGGAACTCCCTCCCTAACAGCACTGTCAGTGCCTCTCCACCATACGGACTCGTCCTCCCTCCCAAACAGCACTATGGATGACCCTACACCACAGAGACTGGCACCTCCTCCCTAACAGCAATGTGTGTTCCTCCACACCACACGGACGGGTACTCCCTCCCTAACAGCACTGTAGATGACCCTACACCACACGGCCTGGATTTCCCTCCCTAACAGCACTGTGGATGACCCTAGAACACACGGACAGGAACTCCCTCCCTAACAGCACTGTGGACGACCCTACACCACACGGACTGGAACTCCCTCCCTAACAGCACTGTGCGTGCCTCTACACCATACGGACTGGAACTCCCTCCCTAACAGCACTGTGGATGACCCTACACCACACAGACTGGAACTCCCTTCCTAACCGCACTGTGGAAGGCCCTACACCACACGGACTGGAACTCCCTCCCTAACAGCACTGTGGGTGCCTCTACACCGTACGGACTGGAACTCACTTCCTAACAGCACTGTGGATGACCCTACACCACATGGACCGGAACTCCCTCCCTAACAGCACTGTGGATGACCCTACAACTCACGGACTGGAACTCCCTCCCTAACAGCTCTGTGGATGACCCTACAACACACGGACAGGAACTCCCTCCCTAACAGCACTGTGGATGACCCTACACCACACTGGCTGGAACTCCCTCCTGAACAGCACTGTGAGTGCCTCTCCACCATACGGACTGGTTCTCCCTCCCAAACAGCACTGTGGATGACCCTACACCACACAGACTGGCACCTCCTCCCTGACAGCACTGTGGGTTCCTCTACACCACATGGACGGGAACTCCCTCCCTAACAGCACTGTGGATGACCCTACACCACACGGACTGGAACTCCCTCCCTAACAGCACTGTGGATGACCCTAGAACTCACGGACAGGAACTCCCTTCCTAACAGCACTGTGCGTGCCTGTACACCATACGGACTGGAACTCCCTCCCTAACAGCACTGTTAATGACCCTACACCACACGGACTGGAACTCCCTCCCTAACAGCACTGTTAATGACCCTACACCACATGGACTGGAACTCCCTCCCTAACAGCACTGTGCGTTCCTCTGCACCATACGGACTGGAACTCCGTCCCTAACAGCACTGTGGATGGCCCTACACCACACAGACTGGAACTCCCTTCCTAACAGCACTGTGGATGACCCTACACCACACAAACTGGAACCTCCTCCCCAACAGCACTGTGGATGACCCTACACCGCACGGACTGGAACTCCCTCCCGAACAGCACTATGGGTGCCTCAACACCTCACGGACTGGAATTCCCTCCCAAACAGCACTGTGGATGACCCTACACCACACGGACTGGAATGCCCTCCCTAACAGCACTGTGGATGACCCTACAACACAGGGACAGGAACTCCCTCCCTAACAGCACTGTGTACGACCCTACACCACGCGGACTGGAACTCCCTCCCTAACAGCACTGTGCGTGCCTGTACACCATGCGGACTGGAACTCCCTCCCTAACAGCACTGTGGATGACCCTACACCACACAGACTGTCACCTCCTCCCTTACAGCACTGTGGGTTCCTCTACACCACATGGACGGGAACTCCATCCCTAACAGCACTATGGATGACCCTACTCCACATGGACTGGAACTCCCGCCCTAACAGCACTGTGGATGACCCTACAACACATGGACAGGAACACCCTCCCTAACAGCACTGTTGGTGCCTCTACACCACACGAATTGGAACCTCCTCCCTAACAGCACTGTTGATGCCCTAACACTACACAGAATGGAAGCCCCTCCTTTAAAGCTCTCTGGGTGCCTCTACACCTTACGGGCAGGAACTCCCTCCCTAACAGCACTGTGGATGACCCTACACCACATGGACTGGAAATCCCTCCCCAACAGAACTGTGGATGACCCTACACCACACGGACCGGAACTGCCTCCCTAACAGCACTGTGGATGGCCCTACACCATACGGACTGGAACTCCCTCCCTAACAGCACTGTGGATGACCCTACAACACACGTACAGGAACTCCCTCCCTAACAGCACTTTGGACGACCCAACAACACGCGGACTGGAACTCCCCTAACAGCACTGTGCGTGCCTCTACAACATACCGACTGGAACTCCCTCCCTAACAGCACTGTGGATGACCCTACACCACACAGACTGGAACTCCCTTCCTAACAGCACTGTGGATGGCCCTACACCACACGGACTGGAACTCCCTCCCTAACGGCACTGTGGTTGCCTCTACACCATACGGACTGGAACTCCCTCCCTAACAGCACTGTGGATGACCCTACACGACATGGACTGGAACTCCCGCCCTAACAGCACTGTGGATTACCCTACAACACACGGACTGGAACTCCCTCCCTAACAGCTCTGTGGATGACACTACAACTCACGGACAGGAACTCCCTCCCTAACAGCACTGTGGATGACCCTAAACCACACTGGCTGGAACTCCCTCCCTAACAGCACTGTCAGTGCCTCTCCACCATACGGACTGGTAGTCCCTCCCAAACAGCACTGTGGATGACCCTACACCACGCAGACTGGCACCTCCTCCCTAACAGCAATGTGTTTTCCTCTACACCACACGGACGGGAACTCCCTCCCTAACAGCACTGTGGATGACCCTACACCACACGGACTGGATTTCCCTCCCTAACAGCACTGTGGATGACCCTAGAACACACGGACAGGAACTCCCTCCCAATCAGCACTGTGCGTACCTCTGCACCATACGGAATGGAACTCCCTCCGTAACAGCACTGTGGATGACCCTACACCACACAGACTGGAACTCCCTTCCTACCAGCACTGTGGATGACCCTACACCACACGAACTGGAACCTCCTCCCTAACAGCACTGTGGATGACCCTACACCACACGGACTGGAACTCCCTCCCTAACAGCACTGTGGTTGCCTCTACACCATACGGGCAGGAACTCGCACCCTAACTGCACTGTGGATGACCCTACACCACACGGACCGGAACTCCCTCCCTAACAGCCCTGTGGATGATCCTACACCACACGGACTGGAACTCCCGCCCTAACAGCACTGTGGATGACCCTACAATACACGGACTGGAACTCCCTCCCTAACAGCTCTGTGGATGACCCTACAACTCACGGACAGGAACTCCCTCCCTAACAGCACTGTGGATGACCCTACACCACACTGGCTGGAACTCCCTCCCTAACAGCACTGTCAGTGCCTCTCCACCATACGGACTCGTACTCCCTCCCAAACAGCACTATGGATGACCCTACACCACAGAGACTGGCACCTCCTCCCTAACAGCAATGTGTGTTCCTCCACACCACACGGACGGGTACTCCCTCCCTAACAGCACTGTAGATGACCCTACACCACACGGCCTGGATTTCCCTCCCTAACAGCACTGTGGATGACCCTAGAACACACGGACAGGAACTCCCTCCCTAACAGCACTGTGGACGACCCTACACCACACGGACTGGAACTCCCTCCCTAACAGCACTGTGCGTGCCTCTACACCATACGGACTGGAACTCCCTCCCTAACAGCACTGTGGATGACCCTACACCACACAGACTGGAACTCCCTTCCTAACCGCACTGTGGAAGGCCCTACACCACACGGACTGGAACTCCCTCCCTAACAGCACTGTGGGTGCCTCTACACCGTACGGACTGGAACTCACTTCCTAACAGCACTGTGGATGACCCTACACCACATGGACCGGAACTCCCTCCCTAACAGCACTGTGGATGACCCTACAACTCACGGACTGGAACTCCCTCCCTAACAGCTCTGTGGATGACCCTACAACACACGGACAGGAACTCCCTCCCTAACAGCACTGTGGATGACCCTACACCACACTGGCTGGAACTCCCTCCTGAACAGCACTGTGAGTGCCTCTCCACCATACGGACTGGTTCTCCCTCCCAAACAGCACTGTGGATGACCCTACACCACACAGACTGGCACCTCCTCCCTGACAGCACTGTGGGTTCCTCTACACCACATGGACGGGAACTCCCTCCCTAACAGCACTGTGGATGACCCTACACCACACGGACTGGAACTCCCTCCCTAACAGCACTGTGGATGACCCTAGAACTCACGGACAGGAACTCCCTTCCTAACAGCACTGTGCGTGCCTGTACACCATACGGACTGGAACTCCCTCCCTAACAGCACTGTTAATGACCCTACACCACACGGACTGGAACTCCCTCCCTAACAGCACTGTTAATGACCCTACACCACATGGACTGGAACTCCCTCCCTAACAGCACTGTGCGTTCCTCTGCACCATACGGACTGGAACTCCGTCCCTAACAGCACTGTGGATGGCCCTACACCACACAGACTGGAACTCCCTTCCTAACAGCACTGTGGATGACCCTACACCACACAAACTGGAACCTCCTCCCCAACAGCACTGTGGATGACCCTACACCGCACGGACTGGAACTCCCTCCCGAACAGCACTATGGGTGCCTCAACACCTCACGGACTGGAATTCCCTCCCAAACAGCACTGTGGATGACCCTACACCACACGGACTGGAATGCCCTCCCTAACAGCACTGTGGATGACCCTACAACACAGGGACAGGAACTCCCTCCCTAACAGCACTGTGTACGACCCTACACCACGCGGACTGGAACTCCCTCCCTAACAGCACTGTGCGTGCCTGTACACCATGCGGACTGGAACTCCCTCCCTAACAGCACTGTGGATGACCCTACACCACACAGACTGTCACCTCCTCCCTTACAGCACTGTGGGTTCCTCTACACCACATGGACGGGAACTCCATCCCTAACAGCACTATGGATGACCCTACTCCACATGGACTGGAACTCCCGCCCTAACAGCACTGTGGATGACCCTACAACACATGGACAGGAACACCCTCCCTAACAGCACTGTTGGTGCCTCTACACCACACGAATTGGAACCTCCTCCCTAACAGCACTGTTGATGCCCTAACACTACACAGAATGGAAGCCCCTCCTTTAAAGCTCTCTGGGTGCCTCTACACCTTACGGGCAGGAACTCCCTCCCTAACAGCACTGTGGATGACCCTACACCACATGGACTGGAAATCCCTCCCCAACAGAACTGTGGATGACCCTACACCACACGGACCGGAACTGCCTCCCTAACAGCACTGTGGATGGCCCTACACCATACGGACTGGAACTCCCTCCCTAACAGCACTGTGGATGACCCTACAACACACGTACAGGAACTCCCTCCCTAACAGCACTTTGGACGACCCAACAACACGCGGACTGGAACTCCCCTAACAGCACTGTGCGTGCCTCTACAACATACCGACTGGAACTCCCTCCCTAACAGCACTGTGGATGACCCTACACCACACAGACTGGAACTCCCTTCCTAACAGCACTGTGGATGGCCCTACACCACACGGACTGGAACTCCCTCCCTAACGGCACTGTGGTTGCCTCTACACCATACGGACTGGAACTCCCTCCCTAACAGCACTGTGGATGACCCTACACGACATGGACTGGAACTCCCGCCCTAACAGCACTGTGGATTACCCTACAACACACGGACTGGAACTCCCTCCCTAACAGCTCTGTGGATGACACTACAACTCACGGACAGGAACTCCCTCCCTAACAGCACTGTGGATGACCCTAAACCACACTGGCTGGAACTCCCTCCCTAACAGCACTGTCAGTGCCTCTCCACCATACGGACTGGTAGTCCCTCCCAAACAGCACTGTGGATGACCCTACACCACGCAGACTGGCACCTCCTCCCTAACAGCAATGTGTTTTCCTCTACACCACACGGACGGGAACTCCCTCCCTAACAGCACTGTGGATGACCCTACACCACACGGACTGGATTTCCCTCCCTAACAGCACTGTGGATGACCCTAGAACACACGGACAGGAACTCCCTCCCGAACAGCACTGTGCGTACCTCTGCACCATACGGAATGGAACTCCCTCCGTAACAGCACTGTGGATGACCCTACACCACACAGACTGGAACTCCCTTCCTACCAGCACTGTGGATGACCCTACACCACACGAACTGGAACCTCCTCCCTAACAGCACTGTGGATGACCCTACACCACACGGACTGGAACTCCCTCCCTAACAGCACTGTGGATGCCTCTACACCATACGGGCAGGAACTCGCACCCTAACTGCACTGTGGATGACCCTACACCACACGGACCGGAACTCCCTCCCTAACAGCCCTGTGGATGACCCTACACCACACGGACTGGAACTGCCTCCCTAACAGCACTGTGGACGACCCTACACCACGCGGACTGGAACTCCCTCCCTAACAGCACTGTGGATGACTCTACACCACACAGACTGGAACTCCCTTCCTAACAGCACTGTGGATGACCCTACGCCACACGGACTGGAACAGCCTCCCTAACAGCACTGTGGATGACCCTACAACACACGGACAGGACCTCCCTCCCTAACAGCACTGTGGATGACCCTACACCACACGGACTGGGATTCCCTCCCTAACAGCACTGTGGTTGCCCATACACCAGACGAACTGGAGCCCCCTTCCTCATAGCACTGGTGGGTGCCCTAACATCACACAGAATTGAACTCCTTCCCTATCAGCACTGTGGGTGCTGTTACACCACACGAACCATAACTCCCTCCCTAATAGCACTGTGGATGACCCTACACCACGCGGACTGTAACTCCCTCCCTAACAGCACTGTGGATGACCCTACACCACACGGACTGGAAATCCCTCTCTTACAGCACTGTGGATTACCCTCCACCACACGAACTGGAACCTCCTCCTTAACAGCACTGTGGATGACCCTACACCACACGGACTGGAACATCCTCCCTAACAGTTCTGTGGGTCCCTCTACACCATACAGACTGGAACTCCCTCCCTAACAGCACTGTGGATGACCCTGCACCATATTGACTGGAACTCCCTCCCAAACAGCACTGTGGGTGCCTCTGCACCAGACGGACTGGAACTCCCTCCCTAACAGCACTGTGGATGACCCTACACCACACGGACTGGAACCTCCTCCCTAACAGTACTGTGGGTGCCTCTACACCATACGGACTTGAACTCCCTCCCTCACAGCACTGTGGATGACCCTACACCACACGAACTGGAACCTCCTCCCTAACAGCACGGTGTATGACCCTACACCACAGCTACTGGAACTAGCCTCCCTAACAGCACTGTTCGTGCCTCTACACCATACGGACTGGAACTCCTTCTCTAACAGCACTGTCGATGACCCTACACCACACAGACTGGAACTCCCTTCCTAACAGCACTGTGGATGGCCCTACACCACACGGACTGGAACTCCCTCCCTAACAGCACTGTGGGTGCCTCTACACCATACGGACTGGAACTCCCTCCCTAACAGCACTATGGATGACCCTACACCACATGGACTGGAACTCCCTCCCTAACAGCACTGTGGATGACCCTAGAACTCACGGACAGGAACTCCCTTCCTAACAGCACTGTGGATGACCCTACACCACACGGACTGGAACTCCCTCCCTAACAGCACTGTTAATGACCCTACACCACACGGACTGGAACTCCATCCCTAACAGCACTGTGCGTTCCTCTGCACCATACGGACTGGAACTCCCTCCCTAACAGCACTGTGGATGGCCCTACACCACACAGACTGGAACTCCCTTCCTAACAGCACTGTGGATGACCCTACACCACACAAACTGGAACCTCCTCCCCAACAGCACTGTGGATGACCCTACACCGCACGGACTGGAACTCCCTCCCGAACAGCACTATGGGTGCCTCAACACCTCACGGACTGGAATTCCCTCCCAAACAGCACTGTGGATGACCCTACACCACACGGACTGGAACTCCCTCCCTAACAGCACTGTGGATGACCCTACAACACAGGGACAGGAACTCCCTCCCTAACAGCACTGTGTACGACCCTACACCACGCGGACTGGAACTCCCTCCCTAACAGCACTGTGCGTGCCTGTACACCATACGGACTGGAACTCCCTCCCTTACAGCACTGTGGATGACCCCACACCACACGGTCTGAAAATCCCTCCCTTGCAACACTGTGGATGTCCCTACACCACAGGGACTGGAACTCCCACCCTAACAGCACTGTGGTGCCTCTACACCATACGGACTGTATCTCCCTTTCTAACAGCACTGTGGGTGACCCTACACCACACGGACTGGAACCTCCTCCCTAACAGTACTGTGGGTGCCTCTACACCATACGGACTGTAATTCCCTCCCTAACAGCACTGTGGATGACCCTACACCACACGAATTGGAACCTCCTCCCTTACAGCACTGTGGATCACCCTACACCACGCGGACTGGAACACCCTCCCTAACAGCACTGTGGGTGCCCCTACACCACACGAACTGGAACCTCCTCCCTAACAGCACTGTAGATTCCCTAACACCACACAGAATGGAAGCCCCTCCTTAACAGCACTGTGAGTGCCCTAACACCACACAGAATGGAGCACCCTCCCTAGAAGCACTGTGGGTGCCCCTACACCACACGGACTGGAACTCCCTCCCTAACAGCACTGTGGATGAACCTACACCACACGGACTGGAACTCCCTCCCTAACAGCACTGTGGTTGCCCATACACCACACGAACTGGAGCCCCCTCCCCAACAGCACTGGTGGGTGCCCTAACATCACACAGAATGGAACTCCTTCCCTAACAGCATTGTGGGTGCCCTTACACCACACGAACCATAACTTCCTCCCTAACAGCACTGTGGATGACCCTACACCACACGGACTGGAACGCCCTCCCTAACAGCACTGTGGATGACCCTACACCACACGGATTGGAACTCCCTCCCTAACAGCACTGTGGTTTCCCATGCACCACACGAACTGGAGCCCCCTCCCTTACAGCACTGGTGGGTGCCCTAACATCACACAGAATGGAAAACCTTCCTTAACAGCACTGTGGGTGCCGTTACACCACTTGAACCATAACTCCCTCCCTAACAGCACTGTGGATGACCCTACGCCACATGGTTTGGAACTCCCTCCCTAACAGCACTGTGGATGACCCTACACCACACGGACTGGAAATCCCTCCCTTACAGCCCTGTGGATGACCCTACACAACACGGACTGGAACTCCCTCCCTAACAGCACTGTGGATGACCCTACACCACACGGACTGCAACCTCCTCCCTAACAGCACTGTGGATGACCCTACACCACACGGAATGGAACTCCCTCCCTAACAGCACTGTGGATGACCCTACACCACACGGACTGGAACACCCTCCCTAACAGCACTGTGGGTCCGTCTACACCAGACGGACTGGAACTCCCTCCCTAAGCGCACTGTGGGTGCCTCTACACCACAGGGACTGGAACCTCCTCCCTTACAGTACTGTGGTTGCCTCTACACAGTTCGGACTGGAACTCCCTCCCTAACAGCACTGTGGATGACCCTACACCACACGAACTGGAACCTCCTCCCTAACTGCACTGTGGATGACCCTACACCACACAGACTGGAACACCCTCCCTAACAGCACTGTGGGTGCCTCTACACCATACAGACTGGAACTCCCTCCCTATCAGCACTGTGGATGACCCTACACCATATTGACTGGAACTCCCTCGCAAACAGCACTGTGGGTGCCTCTGCAACAGACGGACTGGAACTCCCTCCCTAACAGCACTGTGGATGACCCTACTCCACGCGGACTGTAACCTCCTCCCTAACAGTACTGTGGGTGCCTCTACACAATACGGACTTGAACTCCCTGCCGAACAGCACTGTGGATGACCCTGCACCACACGAACTGGAACCTCCTCCCTAACTGCACTGTGGATGACCCTACACCACACGGACTGGAACACCCTCCCTAACAGCACTGCGGGTGCCCCTACACCAAACGAACTGGAACCTCCTCCCTAACAGCACTGTTGATGCCCTAACACCACACTGTATTGAAGCCCCTCCCTAACAGCACTGTGGGTGTACTAACACCACACAGAATGGAACAACATCCCTATAAGCACTGTGGGTACCACTACACCACACGGACTGGAACTCCCTCCCTAACAGCACTGTGGATGAACCTACACCACACGGACTGGAACTCCCTCCCTAACAGCACTGTGGTTGCCCATACACCACACGAACTGGAGCCCCCTCCCCAACAGCACTGGTGGGTGCCCTAACATCACACAGAATGGAACTCCTTCCCTAACAGCATTGTGGGTGCCCTTACACCACACGAACCATAACTTCCTCCCTAACAGCACTGTGGATGACCCTACACCACACGGACTGGAACGCCCTCCCTAACAGCACTGTGGATGACCCTACACCACACGGATTGGAACTCCCTCCCTAACAGCACTGTGGTTTCCCATGCACCACACGAACTGGAGCCCCCTCCCTTACAGCACTGGTGGGTGCCCTAACATCACACAGAATGGAAAACCTTCCTTAACAGCACTGTGGGTGCCGTTACACCACTTGAACCATAACTCCCTCCCTAACAGCACTGTGGATGACCCTACGCCACATGGTTTGGAACTCCCTCCCTAACAGCACTGTGGATGACCCTACACCACACGGACTGGAAATCCCTCCCTTACAGCCCTGTGGATGACCCTACACAACACGGACTGGAACTCCCTCCCTAACAGCACTGTGGATGACCCTACACCACACGGACTGCAACCTCCTCCCTAACAGCACTGTGGATGACCCTACACCACACGGAATGGAACTCCCTCCCTAACAGCACTGTGGATGACCCTACACCACACGGACTGGAACACCCTCCCTAACAGCACTGTGGGTCCGTCTACACCAGACGGACTGGAACTCCCTCCCTAAGCGCACTGTGGGTGCCTCTACACCACAGGGACTGGAACCTCCTCCCTTACAGTACTGTGGTTGCCTCTACACAGTTCGGACTGGAACTCCCTCCCTAACAGCACTGTGGATGACCCTACACCACACGAACTGGAACCTCCTCCCTAACTGCACTGTGGATGACCCTACACCACACAGACTGGAACACCCTCCCTAACAGCACTGTGGGTGCCTCTACACCATACAGACTGGAACTCCCTCCCTATCAGCACTGTGGATGACCCTACACCATATTGACTGGAACTCCCTCGCAAACAGCACTGTGGGTGCCTCTGCAACAGACGGACTGGAACTCCCTCCCTAACAGCACTGTGGATGACCCTACTCCACGCGGACTGTAACCTCCTCCCTAACAGTACTGTGGGTGCCTCTACACAATACGGACTTGAACTCCCTGCCGAACAGCACTGTGGATGACCCTGCACCACACGAACTGGAACCTCCTCCCTAACTGCACTGTGGATGACCCTACACCACACGGACTGGAACACCCTCCCTAACAGCACTGCGGGTGCCCCTACACCAAACGAACTGGAACCTCCTCCCTAACAGCACTGTTGATGCCCTAACACCACACTGTATTGAAGCCCCTCCCTAACAGCACTGTGGGTGTACTAACACCACACAGAATGGAACAACATCCCTATAAGCACTGTGGGTACCACTACACCACACGAACTGGAACCTCCTCCTTAACAGCACTGTTTATGACCCTACACCACACGGACTGTAACTCCCTCCCTAACAGCACTTTGGATGAGCGTAAACCACAAGGACTGGAAATCCCTCCCTTACAGCACTGTGGGTGCCTCTACACCATACGGACAGGAGCTCCCTCCCTAACAGCACTGTGGATGACCCTACACCACACGAACTGGAACCTCCTCCCTGACAGCACGGTGTATGACCCTACACCACAGCGACTGGAACTCCCTCCCTAACAGCACTGTTCGTGCCTCTACACCATACGGACTGGAACTCCTTCTCTAACAGCACTGTCGATGACCCTACACCACACAGACTGGAACTCCCTTCCTAACAGCACTGTGGATGGCCCTACACCACACGGACTGGAACTCCCTCCCTAACAGCACTGTGGGTGCCTCTACACAATACGGACTGGAACTCCCTCCCTAACAGCACTGTGGATGACCCTACACCACATGGACTGGAACTCCTGCCCTAACAGCACTGTGGATGACCCTACAATACACGGACTGGAACTCCCTCCCTAACAGCTCTGTGGATGACCCTACAACTCACGGACAGGAACTCCCTCCCTAACAGCACTGTGGATGACCCTACACCACACTGGCTGGAACTCCCTCCCTAACAGCACTGTCAGTGCCTCTCCACCATACGGACTCGTACTCCCTCCCAAACAGCACTATGGATGACCCTACACCACAGAGACTGGCACCTCCTCCCTAACAGCAATGTGTGTTCCTCTACACCACACGGACGGGTACTCCCTCCCTAACAGCACTGTGGATGACCCTACACCACACGGCCTGGATTTCCCTCCCTAACAGAACTGTGGATGACCCTAGAACACACGGACAGGAACTCCCTCCCTAACAGCACTGTGGACGACCCTACACCACACGGACTGGAACTCCCTCCCTAACAGCACTGTGTGTAACTCTGCACCATACGGACTGGAACTCCCTCCCTAACAGCACTGTGGATGACCCTACAACACACGGACAGGATCTCCCTAACAGCACTGTGGACGACCATACACCACGCAGACTGGAACTCCCTCCCTAACAGCACTGTGCGTGCCTCTACACCATACGGACTGGAACTCCCTCCCTAACAGCATTGTGCGTGCCTCTACACCATACAGACTGGAACTCACTTCCTAACAGCACTGTGGGTGACCCTACACCACATGGACCGGAACTCCCTCCCTAACAGCACTGTGGATGACCCTACAACTCACGGACTGGAACTCCCTCCCTAACAGCTCTGTGGATGACCCTTCAACACACGGACAGGAACTCCCTCCCTAACAGCACTGTGGATGACCCTACACCACACTGGCTGGAACTCCCTCCTGAACAGCACTGTGAGTGCCTCTCCACCATACGGACTGGTTCTCCCTCCCTAACAGCACTGTGGATGACCCTACACCACACAGACTGGCACCTCCTCCCTGACAGCACTGTGGGTACCTCTACACCACATGGACGGGAACTCCCTCCCTAACAGCACTGTGGATGACCCTACACCACACGGACTGGAACTCCCTCCCTAACAGCACTGTGGATGACCCTAGAACTCACGGACAGGAACTCCCTTCCTAACAGCACTGTGGATGACCCTATACCACACGGACTGGAACTCCCTCCCTAACAGCACTGTTAATGACCCTACACCACATGGACTGGAACTCCCTCCCTAACAGCACTGTGCGTTCCTCTGCACCATACGGACTGGAACTCCCTCCCTAACAGCACTTTGGATGGCCCTACACCACACAGACTGGAACTCCCTTCCTAACAGCACTGTGGATGACCCTACACCACACAAACTGGAACCTCCTCCCCAACAGCACTGTGGATGACCCTACACCGCACGGACTGGAACTCCCTCCCGAACAGCACTATGGGTGCCTCAACACCTCACGGACTGGAATTCCCTCCCAAACAGCACTGTGGATGACCCTACACCACACGGACTGGAACTCCCTCCCTAACAGTACTGTGGATGACCCTACAACACAGGGACAGGAACTCCCTCCCTAACAGCACTGTGTATGACCCTACACCACGCGGACTGGAACTCCCTCCCTAACAGCACTGTGCGTGCCTGTACACCATACGGACTGGAACTCCCTCCCTAACAGCACTGTGGATGACCCTACACCACACGGACTGGAACTCCCTCCCTAACAGCACTGTTAATGACCCTACACCACATGGACTGGAACTCTCTCCCTAACAGCACTGTGCGTTCCTCTGCACCATACGGACTGGAACTCCCTCCCTAACAGCACTGTAGATGACCCTACACCACACGGCCTGGATTTCCCTCCCTAACAGCACTGTGGACGACCCTACACCACACGGACTGGAACTCCCTCCCTAACAGCACTGTGCGTAACTCTGCACCATACGGACTGGAACTCCCTCCCTAACAGCACTGTGGATGACCCTACAACACACGGACAGGATCTCCCTAACAGCACTGTGGACGACCATACACCACGCAGACTGGAACTCCCTCCCTAACAGCACTGTGCGTGCCTCTACACCATACGGACTGGAACTCCCTCCCTAACAGCACTGTGGATGACCCTACACCACACAGACTGGAACTCCCTCCCTAACAGCTCTGTGGATGACCCTACAACACACGGACAGGAACTCCCTCCCTAACAGCACTGTGGATGACCCTACACCACACTGGCTGGAACTCCCTCCTGAACAGCACTGTGAGTGCCTCTCCACCATACGGACTGGTTCTCCCTCCCAAACAGCACTGTGGATGACCCTACACCACACAGACTGGCACCTCCTCCCTGACAGCACTGTGGGTTCCTCTACACCACATGGACGGGAACTCCCTCCCTAACAGCACTGTGGATGACCCTACACCACACGGACTGGAACTCCCTCCCTAACAGCACTGTGGATGACCCTAGAACTCACGGACAGGAACTCCCTTCCTAACAGCACTGTGCGTGCCTGTACACCATACGGACTGGAACTCCCTCCCTAACAGCACTGTGGATGACCCTACACCACACGGACTGGAACTCCCTCCCTAACAGCACTGTTAATGACCCTACACCACATGGACTGGAACTCCCTCCCTAACAGCACTGTGCGTTCCTCTGCACCATACGGACTGGAACTCCGTCCCTAACAGCACTGTGGATGGCCCTACACCACACAGACTGGAACTCCCTTCCTAACAGCACTGTGGATGACCCTACACCACACAAACTGGAACCTCCTCCCCAACAGCACTGTGGATGACCCTACACCGCACGGACTGGAACTCCCTCCCGAACAGCACTATGGGTGCCTCAACACCTCACGGACTGGAATTCCCTCCCAAACAGCACTGTGGATGACCCTACACCACACGGACTGGAACGCCCTCCCTAACAGCACTGTGGATGACCCTACAACACAGGGACAGGAACTCCCTCCCTAACAGCACTGTGGATGACCCTACACCACACAGACTGTCACCTCCTCCCTTACAGCACTGTGGGTTCCTCTACACCACATGGACGGGAACTCCATCCCTAACAGCACTATGGATGACCCTACTCCACATGGACTGGAACTCCCGCCCTAACAGCACTGTGGATGACCCTACAACACATGGACAGGAACACCCTCCCTAACAGCACTGTTGGTGCCTCTACACCACACGAATTGGAACCTCCTCCCTAACAGCACTGTTGATGCCCTAACACTACACAGAATGGAAGCCCCTCCTTTAAAGCTCTCTGGGTGCCTCTACACCTTACGGGCAGGAACTCCCTCCCTAACAGCACTGTGGATGACCCTACACCACATGGACTGGAAATCCCTCCCCAACAGAACTGTGGATGACCCTACACCACACGGACCGGAACTGCCTCCCTAACAGCACTGTGGATGGCCCTACACCATACGGACTGGAACTCCCTCCCTAACAGCACTGTGGATGACCCTACAACACACGTACAGGAACTCCCTCCCTAACAGCACTTTGGACGACCCTACAACACGCGGACTGGAACTCCCCTAACAGCACTGTGCGTGCCTCTACAACATACCGACTGGAACTCCCTCCCTAACAGCACTGTGGATGACCCTACACCACACAGACTGGAACTCCCTTCCTAACAGCACTGTGGATGGCCCTACACCACACGGACTGGAACTCCCTCCCTAACGGCACTGTGGTTGCCTCTACACCATACGGACTGGAACTCCCTCCCTAACAGCACTGTGGATGACCCTACACCACACAGACTGGAACTCCCTTCCTACCAGCACTGTGGATGACCCTACACCACACGAACTGGAACCTCCTCCCTAACAGCACTGTGGATGACCCTACACCACACGGACTGGAACTCCCTCCCTAACAGCACTGTGGTTGCCTCTACACCATACGGGCAGGAACTCGCACCCTAACTGCACTGTGGATGACCCTACACCACACGGACCGGAACTCCCTCCCTAACAGCCCTGTGGATGACCCTACACCACACGGACTGGAACTGCCTCCCTAACAGCACTGTGGACGACCCTACACCACGCGGACTGGAACTCCCTCCCTAACAGCACTGTGCGTGCCTCTACACCATAAGGACTGGAACTCCCTCCCTAACAGCACTGTGGATGACTCTACACCACACAGACTGGAACTCCCTTCCTAACAGCACTGTGGATGACCCTACGCCACACGGACTGGAACAGCCTCCCTAACAGCACTGTGGATGACCCTACAACACACGGACAGGACCTCCCTCCCTAACAGCACTGTGGATGACCCTACACCACACGGACTGGGATTCCCTCCCTAACAGCACTGTGGTTGCCCATACACCAGACGAACTGGAGCCCCCTTCCTCATAGCACTGGTGGGTGCCCTAACATCACACAGAATTGAACTCCTTCCCTATCAGCACTGTGGGTGCTGTTACACCACACGAACCATAACTCCCTCCCTAATAGCACTGTGGATGACCCTACACCACACGGACTGGATTTCCCTCCCTAACAGCACTGTGGATGACCCTAGAACACACGGACAGGAACTCCCTCCCGAACAGCACTGTGCGTACCTCTGCACCATACGGAATGGAACTCCCTCCGTAACAGCACTGTGGATGACCCTACACCACACAGACTGGAACTCCCTTCCTACCAGCACTGTGGATGACCCTACACCACACGAACTGGAACCTCCTCCCTAACAGCACTGTGGATGACCCTACACCACACGGACTGGAACTCCCTCCCTAACAGCACTGTGGTTGCCTCTACACCATACGGGCAGGAACTCGCACCCTAACTGCACTGTGGATGACCCTACACCACACGGACCGGAACTCCCTCCCTAACAGCCCTGTGGATGACCCTACACCACCCGGACTGGAACTGCCTCCCTAACAGCACTGTGGACGACCCTACACCACGCGGACTGGAACTCCCTCCCTAACAGCACTGTGCGTGCCTCTACACCATAAGGACTGGAACTCCCTCCCTAACAGCACTGTGGATGACTCTACACCACACAGACTGGAACTCCCTTCCTAACAGCACTGTGGATGACCCTACGCCACACGGACTGGAACAGCCTCCCTAACAGCACTGTGGATGACCCTACAACACACGGACAGGACCTCCCTCCCTAACAGCACTGTGGATGACCCTACACCACACGGACTGGGATTCCCTCCCTAACAGCACTGTGGTTGCCCATACACCAGACGAACTGGAGCCCCCTTCCTCATAGCACTGGTGGGTGCCCTAACATCACACAGAATTGAACTCCTTCCCTATCAGCACTGTGGGTGCTGTTACACCACACGAACCATAACTCCCTCCCTAATAGCACTGTGGATGACCCTACACCACGCGGACTGTAACTCCCTCCCTAACAGCACTGTGGATGACCCTACACCACACGGACTGGAAATCCCTCCCTTACAGCACTGTGGATTACCCTCCACCACACGAACTGGAACCTCCTCCTTAACAGCACTGTGGATGACCCTACACCACACGGACTGGAACATCCTCCCTAACAGCTCTGTGGGTCCCTCTACACCATACAGACTGGAACTCCCTCCCTAACAGCACTGTGGATGACCCTGCACCATATTGACTGGAACTCCCTCCCAAACAGCACTGTGGGTGCCTCTGCACCAGACGGACTGGAACTCCCTCCCTAACAGCACTGTGGATGACCCTACACCACACGGACTGGAACCTCCTCCCTAACAGTAATGTGGGTGCCTCTACACCATACGGACTTGAACTCCCTCCCTCACAGCACTGGATGACCCTACACCACACGAACTGGAACCTCCTCCCTAACAGCACGGTGTATGACCCTACACCACAGCGACTGGAACTCCCTCCCTAACAGCACTGTTCGTGCCTCTACACCATACGGACTGGAACTCCTTCTCTAACAGCACTGTCGATGACCCTACACCACACAGACTGGAACTCCCTTCCTAACAGCACTGTGGATGGCCCTACACCACACGGACTGGAACTCCCTCCCTAACAGCACTGTGGGTGCCTCTACACCATACGGACTGGAACTCCCTCCCTAACAGCACTGTGGATGACCCTACACCACATGGACTGGAACTCCCGCCCTAACAGCACTGTGGATGACCCTACAACACACGGACTGGAACTCCCTCCCTAACAGCTCTGTGGATGACCCTACAGCTCACGGACAGGAACTCCCTCCCTAACAGCACTGTGGATAACCCTACACCACTCTGGCTGGAACTCCCTCCCTAACAGCACTGTCAGTGCCTCTCCACCATACGGACTCGTACTCCCTCCCAAACAGCACTATGGATGACCCTACACCACAGAGACTGGCACCTCCTCCCTAACAGCAATGTGTGTTCCTCTACACCACACGGACGGGAACTCCCTCCCTAACAGCACTGTGGATGACCCTACACCACACGGACTGGAACTCCCTCCCTAACAGCACTGTACGTACCTCTGCACCATACGGACTGGAACTCCCTCCCTAACAGCACTGTGGATGACCCTACAACACACGGACAGGATCTCCCTAACAGCACTGTGGACGACCATACACCACGCAGACTGGAACTCCCTCCCTAACAGCACTGTGCGTGCCTCTACACCATACGGACTGGAACTCCCTCCCTAACAGCACTGTGGATGACCCTACACCACACAGACTGGAACTCCCTTCCTAACCGCACTGTGGAAGGCCCTACACCACACGGACTGGAACTCCCTCCCTAACAGCACTGTGGGTGCCTCTACACCATACGGACTGGAACTCACTTCCTAACAGCACTGTGGATGACCCTACACCACATGGACCGGAACTCCCTCCCTAACAGCACTGTGGATGACCCTACAACTCACGGACTGGAACTCCCTCCCTAACAGTTCTGTGGATGACCCTACAACACACGGACAGGAACTCCCTCCCTAACAGCACTGTGGATGACCCTACACCACACTGGCTGGAACTCCCTCCTGAACAGCACTGTGAGTGCCTCTCCACCATACGGACTGGTTCTCCCTCCCTAACTGCACTGTGGATGACCCTACACCACACAGACTGGCACCTCCTCCCTGGCCGCACCGTGGGTTCCTCTACACCACATGGACGGGAACTCCCTCCCTAACAGCACTATGGATGACCCTACACCACACGGACTGGAACTCCCTCCCTAACAGCACTGTGGATGACCCTAGAACTCACGGACAGGAACTCCCTTCCTAACAGCACTGTGGATGACCCTACACCACACGGACTGGAACTCCCTCCCTAACAGCACTGTTAATGACCCTACACCACATGGACTGGAACTCCCTCCCTAACAGCACTGTGCGTTCCTCTGCACCATACGGACTGGAACTCCCTCCCTAACAGCACTGTGGATGGCCCTACACCACACAGACTGGAACTCCCTTCCTAACAGCACTGTGGATGACCCTACACCACACAAACTGGAACCTCCTCCCCAACAGCACTGTGGATGACCCTACACCGCACGGACTGGAACTCCCTCCCGAACAGCACTATGGGTGCCTCAACACCTCACGGACTGGAACTCCCTCCCTAACAGCACTGTGGATGACCCTACACCACACGGACTGGAACTCCCTCCCTAACAGCACTGTGGATGACCCTACAACACAGGGACAGGAACTCCCTCCCTAACAGCACTGTGTACGACCCTACACCACGCGGACTGGAACTCCCTCCCTAACAGCACTGTGCGTGCCTGTACACCATACGGACTGGAACTCCCTCCCTTACAGCACTGTGGATGACCCCACACCACACGGTCTGGAAATCCCTCCCTTACAGCACTGTGGATGTCCCTACACCACAGGGACTGGAACTCCCACCCTAACAGCACTGTGGTGCCTCTACACCACACGGACTGTATCTCCCTTTCTAACAGCACTGTGGGTGACCCTACACCACACGGACTGGAACCTCCTCCCTAACAGTACTGTGGGTGCCTCTACACCATACGGACTGTAATTCCCTCCCTAACAGCACTGTGGATGACCCTACACCACACGAATTGGAACCTCCTCCCTTACAGCACTGTGGATGACCCTACACCACGCGGACTGGAACACCCTCCCTAACAGCACTGTGGGTGCCCCTACACCACACGAACTGGAACCTCCTCCCTAACAGCACTGTAGATTCCCTAACACCACACAGAATGGAAGCCCCTCCTTAACAGCACTGTGAGTGCCCTAACACCACACAGAATGGAGCACCCTCCCTAGAAGCACTGTGGGTGCCCCTACACCACACGGACTGGAACTCCCTCCCTAACAGCACTGTGGATGAACCTACACCACACGGACTGAAACTCCCTCCCTAACAGCACTGTGGATGACCCTACACCACACGGACTGAACTCCCTCCCTAACAGCACTGTGGGTGTCTCTACACCATACGGACTGGAACTCCCTCCCTAACATCACTTCTGATGACCCTACACCACACGAACAGGAACACTCACACTAACAGCACTGCGGATGACCCTACACCACACGGACTGGAACTCCCTACCTAACAGCACTGTGGATGACCCTACACCACACGGATTGGAACTCCCTCCCTAACAGCACTGTGGTTTCCCATACACCACACGAACTGGAGCCCCCTCCCTTACAGCACTGGTGGGTGCCCTAACAACACACAGAATGGAAAACCTTCCTTAACAGCACTGTGGGTGCCGTTACACCACTTGAACCATAACTCCCTCCCTAACAGCACTGTGGATGACCCTACGCCACACGGTTTGGAACTCCCTCCCTAACAGCACTGTGGATGACCCTACACCACACGGACTGGAAATCCCTCCCTTACAGCCCTGTGGATGACCCTACACAACACGGACTGGAACTCCCTCCCTAACAGCACTGTGGATGACCCTACACCACACGGACTGCAACCTCCTCCCTAACAGCACTGTGGATGACCCTACACCACACGGAATGGAACTCCCTCCCTAACAGCACTGTGGATGACCCTACACCACACGGACTGGAACACCCTCCCTAACAGCACTGTGGGTCCGTCTACACCAGACGGACTGGAACTCCCTCCCTAAGCGCACTGTGGGTGCCTCTACACCACAGGGACTGGAACCTCCTCCCTTACAGTACTGTGGTTGCCTCTACACAATTCGGACTGGAACTCCCTCCCTAACAGCACTGTGGATGACCCTACACCACACGAACTGGAACCTCCTCCCTAACTGCACTGTGGATGACCCTACACCACACAGACTGGAACACCCTCCCTGACAGCACTGTGGGTGCCTCTACACCATACAGACTGGAACTCCCTCCCTATCAGCACTGTGGATGACCCTACACCATATTGACTGGCACTCCCTCGCAAACAGCACTGTGGGTGCCTCTGCAACAGACGGACTGGAACTCCCTCCCTAACAGCACTGTGGATGACCCTACTCCACGCGGACTGTAACCTCCTCCCAACAGTACTGTGGGTGCCTCTACACAATACGGACTTGAACTCCCTGCCGAACAGCACTGTGGATGACCCTGCACCACACGAACTGGAACCTCCTCCCTAACTGCACTGTGGATGACCCTACACCACACGGACTGGAACACCCTCCCTAACAGCACTGCGGGTGCCCCTACACCAAACGAACTGGAACCTCCTCCCTAACAGCACTGTTGATGCCCTAACACCACACTGTATTGAAGCCCCTCCCTAACAGCACTGTGGGTGTACTAACACCACACAGAATGGAACAACATCCCTATAAGCACTGTGGGTACCACTACACCACACGAACTGGAACCTCCTCCTTAACAGCACTGTTTATGACCCTACACCACACGGACTGTAACTCCCTCCCTAACAGCACTTTGGATGAGCGTAAACCACAAGGACTGGAAATCCCTCCTTTACAGCACTGTGGGTGCCTCTACACCATACGGACAGGAGCTCCCTCCCTAACAGCACTGTGGATGACCCTACACCACACGAACTGGAACCTCCTCCCTGACAGCACGGTGTATGACCCTACACCATAGCGACTGGAACTCCCTCCCTAACAGCACTGTTCGTGCCTCTACACCATACGGACTGGAACTCCTTCTCTAACAGCACTGTCGATGACCCTACACCACACAGACTGTAACTCCCTTCCTAACAGCACTGTGGATGGCCCTACACCACACGGACTGGAACTCCCTCCCTAACAGCACTGTGGGTGCCTCTACACCATACGGACTAGAACTCCCTCCCTAACAGCACTGTGGATGACCCTACACCACATGGACTGGAACTCCTGCCCTAACAGCACTGTGGATGACCCTACAATACACGGACTGGAACTCCCTCCCTAACAGCACTTTGGACGACCCTACAACACGCGGACTGGAACTCCCCTAACAGCACTGTGCGTGCCTCTACAACATACCGACTGGAACTCCCTCCCTAACAGCACTGTGGATGACCCTACACCACACAGACTGGAACTCCCTTCCTAACAGCACTGTGGATGGCCCTACACCACACGGACTGGAACTCCCTCCCTAACGGCACTGTGGTTGCCTCTACACCATACGGACTGGAACTCCCTCCCTAACAGCACTGTGGATGACCCTACACCACACAGACTGGAACTCCCTTCCTAACAGCACTGTGGATGGCCCTACACCACACGGACTGGAACTCCCTCCCTAACGGCACTGTGGTTGCCTCTACACCATACGGACTGGAACTCCCTCCCTAACAGCACTGTGGATGACCCTACACCACATGGACTGGAACTCCCGCCCTAACAGCACTGTGGATTACCCTACAACACACGGACTGGAACTCCCTCCCTAACAGCTCTGTGGATGACACTACAACTCACGGACAGGAACTCCCTCCCTAACAGCACTGTGGATGACCCTAAACCACACTGGCTGGAACGCCCTCCCTAACAGCACTGTCAGTGCCTCTCCACCATACGGACTGTTAGTCCCTCCCAAACAGCACTGTGGATGACCCTACACCACGCAGACTGGCACCTCCTCCCTAACAGCAATGTGTTTTCCTCTACACCACACGGACGGGAACTCCCTCCCTAACAGCACTGTGGATGACCCTACACCACACGGACTGGATTTCCCTCCCTAACAGCACTGTGGATGACCCTAGAACACACGGACAGGAACTCCCTCCCGATCAGCACTGTGCGTACCTCTGCACCATACGGAATGGAACTCCCTCCGTAACAGCACTGTGGATGACCCTACACCACACAGACTGGAACTCCCTTCCTACCAGCACTGTGGATGACCCTACACCACACGAACTGGAACCTCCTCCCTAACAGCACTGTGGATGACCCTACACCACACGGACTGGAACTCCCTCCATAACAGCACTGTGGTTGCCTCTACACCATACGGGCAGGAACTCGCACCCTAACTGCACTGTGGATGACCCTACACCACACGGACCGGAACTCCCTCCCTAATAGCCCTGTGGATGACCCTACACCACACGGACTGGAACTCCCGCCCTAACAGCACTGTGGATGACCCTACAATACACGGACTGCAACTCCCTCCCTAACAGCTCTGTGGATGACCCTACAACTCACGGACAGGAACTCCCTCCCTTACAGCACTGTGGATGACCCTACACCACACTGGCTGGAACTCCCTCCCTAACAGCACTGTCAGTGCCTCTCCACCATACGGACTCGTACTCCCTCCCAAACAGCACTATGGATGACCCTACACCACAGAGACTGGCACCTCCTCCCTAACAGCAATGTGTGTTCCTCTACACCACACGGACGGGTACTCCCTCCCTAACAGCACTGTGGATGACCCTACACCACACGGCCTGGATTTCCCTCCCTAACAGCACTGTGGATGACCCTAGAACACATGGACAGGAACTCCCTCCCTAACAGCTCTGTGGATGACCCTACACCACACGGACTGGAACTCCCTCCCTAACAGCACTGTGCGTAACTCTGCACCATACGGACTGGAACTCCCTCCCTAACAGCACTGTGGATGACCCTACAACACACGGACAGGATCTCCCTAACAGCACTGTGGACGACCATACACCACGCAGACTGGAACTCCCTCCCTAACAGCACTGTGCGTGCCTCTACACCATACGGACTGGAACTCCCTCCCTAACAGCACTGTGGATGACCCTACACCACACAGACTGGAACTCCCTTCCTAACCGCACTGTGGAAGGCCCTACACCACACGGACTGGAACTCCCTCCCTAACAGCACTGTGGGTGCCTCTACACCATACGGACTGGAACTCACTTCCTAACAGCACTGTGGATGACCCTACACCACATGGACCGGAACTCCCTCCCTAACAGCACTGTGGATGACCCTACAACTCACGGACTGGAACTCCCTCCCTAACAGCTCTGTGGATGACCCTACAACACACGGACAGGAACTCCCTCCCTAACAGCACTGTGGATGACCCTACACCACACTGGCTGGAACTCCCTCCTGAACAGCACTGTGAGTGCCTCTCCACCATACGGACTGGTTCTCCCTCCCTAACAGCACTGTGGATGACCCTACACCACACGAATTGGAACCTCCTCCCTTACAGCACTGTGGATGACCCTACACCACGCGGACTGGAACACCCTCACTAACAGCACTGTGGGTGCCCCTACACCACACGAACTGGAACCTCCTCCCTAACAGCACTGTAGATTCCCTAACACCACACAGAATGGAAGCCCCTCCTGAACAGCACTGTGAGTGCCCTAACACCACACAGAATGGAGCACCCTCCCTAGAAGCACTGTGGGTGCCCCTACACCACACGGACTGGAACTCCCTCCCTAACAGCACTGTGGATGAACCTACACCACACGGACTGAAACTCCCTCCCTAACAGCACTGTGGATGACCCTACACCACACGGACTGAACTCCCTCCCTAACAGCACTGTGGGTGTCCCTACACCATACGGACTGGAACTCCCTCCCTAACATCACTTTTGATGACCCTACACCACACGAACAGGAACACTCACACTAACAGCACTGCGGATGACCCTACACCACACGGACTGGAACTCCCTACCTAACAGCACTGTGGATGACCCTACACCACACGGATTGGAACTCCCTCCCTAACAGCACTGTGGTTTCCCATACACCACACGAACTGGAGCCCCCTCCCTTACAGCACTGGTGGGTGCCCTAACAACACACAGAATGGAAAACCTTCCTTAACAGCACTGTGGGTGCCGTTACACCACTTGAACCATAACTCCCTCCCTAACAGCACTGTGGATGACCCTACGCCACACGGTTTGGAACTCCCTCCCTAACAGCACTGTGGATGACCCTACACCACACGGACTGGAAATCCCTCCCTTACAGCACTGTGGAAGACCCTACACAACACGGACTGGAACTCCCTCCCTAACAGCACTGTGGATGACCCTACACCACACGGACTGCAACCTCCTCCCTATCAGCACTGTGGATGACCCTACACCACACGGAATGGAACTCCCTCCCTAACAGCACTGTGGATGACCCTACACCACACGGACTGGAACACCATCCCTAACAGCACTGTGGGTCCGTCTACACCAGACGGACTGGAACTCCCTCCCTAAGCGCACTGTGGGTGCCTCTACACCACAGGGACTGGAACCTCCTCCCTTACAGTACTGTGGTTGCCTCTACACAATTCGGACTGGAACTCCCTCCCTAACAGCACTGTGGATGACCCTACACCACACGAACTGGAACCTCCTCCCTAACTGCACTGTGGATGACCCTACACCACACAGACTGGAACACCCTCCCTAACAGCACTGTGGGTGCCTCTACACCATACAGACTGGAACTCCCTCCCTATCAGCACTGTGGATGACCCTACACCATATTGACTGGAACTCCCTCGCAAACAGCACTGTGGGTGCCTCTGCAACAGACGGACTGGAACTCCCTCCCTAACAGCACTGTGGATGACCCTACTCCACGCGGACTGTAACCTCCTCCCAACAGTACTGTGGGTGCCTCTACACAATACGGACTTGAACTCACTGCCGAACAGCACTGTGGATGACCCTGCACCACACGAACTGGAACCTCCTCCCTAACTGCACTGTGGATGACCCTACACCACACGGACTGGAACACCCTCCCTAACAGCACTGAGGGTGCCCCTACACCAAACGAACTGGAACGTCCTCCCTAACAGCACTGTTGATGCCCTAACACCACACTGTATTGAAGCCCCTCCCTAACAGCACTGTGGGTGTACTAACACCACACAGAATGGAACAACATCCCTATAAGCACTGTGGGTACCACTACACCACACGAACTGGAACCTCCTCCTTAACAGCACTGTTTATGACCCTACACCACACGGACTGTAACTCCCTCCCTAACAGCACTTTGGATGAGCGTAAACCACAAGGACTGGAAATCCCTCCCTTACAGCACTGTGGGTGCCTCTACACCATACGGACAGGAGCTCCCTCCCTAACAGCACTGTGGATGACCCTACACCACACGAACTGGAACCTCCTCCCTGACAGCACGGTGTATGACCCTACACCACAGCGACTGGAACTCCCTCCCTAACAGCACTGTTCTTGCCTCTACACCATACGGACTGGAACTCCTTCTCTAACAGCACTGTCGATGACCCTACACCACACAGACTGGAACTCCCTTCCTAACAGCACTGTGGATGGCCCTACACCACACGGACTGGAACTCCCTCCCTAACAGCACTGTGGGTGCCTCTACACCATACGGACTGGAACTCCCTCCCTAACAGCACTGTGGATGACCCTACACCACATGGACTGGAACTCCTGCCCTAACAGCACTGTGGATGACCCTACAATACACGGACTGGAACTCCCTCCCTAACAGCACTTTGGACGACCCTACAACACGCGGACTGGAACTCCCCTAACAGCACTGTGCGTGCCTCTACAACATACCGACTGGAACTCCCTCCCTAACAGCACTGTGGATGACCCTACACCACACAGACTGGAACTCCCTTCCTAACAGCACTGTGGATGGCCCTACACCACACGGACTGGAACTCCCTCCCTAACGGCACTGTGGTTGCCTCTACACCATACGGACTGGAACTCCCGCCCTAACAGCACTGTGGATTACCCTACAACACACGGACTGGAACTCCCTCCCTAACAGCTCTGTGGATGACACTACAACTCACGGACAGGAACTCCCTCCCTAACAGCACTGTGGATGACCCTAAACCACACTGGCTGGAACGCCCTCCCTAACAGCACTGTCAGTGCCTCTCCACCATACGGACTGGTAGTCCCTCCCAAACAGCACTGTGGATGACCCTACACCACGCAGACTGGCACCTCCTCCCTAACAGCAATGTGTTTTCCTCTACACCACACGGACGGGAACTCCCTCCCTAACAGCACTGTGGATGACCCTACACCACACGGACTGGATTTCCCTCCCTAACAGCACTGTGGATGACCCTAGAACACACGGACAGGAACTCCCTCCCAATCAGCACTGTGCGTACCTCTGCACCATACGGAATGGAACTCCCTCCGTAACAGCACTGTGGATGACCCTACACCACACAGACTGGAACTCCCTTCCTACCAGCACTGTGGATGACCCTACACCACACGAACTGGAACCTCCTCCCTAACAGCACTGTGGATGACCCTACACCACACGGACTGGAACTCCCTCCCTAACAGCACTGTGGTTGCCTCTACACCATACGGGCAGGAACTCGCACCCTAACTGCACTGTGGATGACCCTACACCACACGGACCGGAACTCCCTCCCTAATAGCCCTGTGGATGACCCTACACCACACGGACTGGAACTCCCGCCCTAACAGCACTGTGGATGACCCTAGAATACACGGACTGGAACTCCCTCCCTAACAGCTCTGTGGATGACCCTACAACTCACGGACAGGAACTCCCTCCCTAACAGCACTGTGGATGACCCTACACCACACTGGCTGGAACTCCCTCCCTAACAGCACTGTCAGTGCCTCTCCACCATACGGACTCGTACTCCCTCCCAAACAGCACTATGGATGACCCTACACCACAGAGACTGGCACCTCCTCCCTAACAGCAATGTGTGTTCCTCTACACCACACGGACGGGTACTCCCTCCCTAACAGCACTGTGGATGACCCTACACCACACGGCCTGGATTTCCCTCCCTAACAGCACTGTGGATGACCCTAGAACACACGGACAGGAACTCCCTCCCTAACAGCTCTGTGGATGACCCTACACCACACGGACTGGAACTCCCTCCCTAACAGCACTGTGCGTAACTCTGCACCATACGGACTGGAACTCCCTCCCTAACAGCACTGTGGATGACCCTACAACACACGGACAGGATCTCCCTAACAGCACTGTGGACGACCATACACCACGCAGACTGGAACTCCCTCCCTAACAGCACTGTGCGTGCCTCTACACCATACGGACTGGAACTCCCTCCCTAACAGCACTGTGGATGACCCTACACCACACAGACTGGAACTCCCTTCCTAACCGCACTGTGGAAGGCCCTACACCACACGGACTGGAACTCCCTCCCTAACAGCACTGTGGGTGCCTCTACACCATACGGACTGGAACTCACTTCCTAACAGCACTGTGGATGACCCTACACCACATGGACCGGAACTCCCTCCCTAACAGCACTGTGGATGACCCTACAACTCACGGACTGGAACTCCCTCCCTAACAGCTCTGTGGATGACCCTACAACACACGGACAGGAACTCCCTCCCTAACAGCACTGTGGATGACCCTACACCACACTGGCTGGAACTCCCTCCTGAACAGCACTGTGAGTGCCTCTCCACCATACGGACTGGTTCTCCCTCCCTAACAGCACTGTGGATGACCCTACACCACACAGACTGGCACCTCCTCCCTGACAGCACTGTGGGTTCCTCTACACCACATGGACGGGAACTCCCTCCCTAACAGCACTGTGGATGACCCTAGAACTCACGGACAGGAACTCCCTTCCTAACAGCACTGTGGATGACCCTATACCACACGGACTGGAACTCCCTCCCTAACAGCACTGTTAATGACCCTACACCACATGGACTGGAACTCCCTCCCTAACAGCACTGTGCGTTCCTCTGCACCATACGGACTGGAACTCCCTCCCTAACAGCACTTTGGATGGCCCTACACCACACAGACTGGAACTCCCTTCCTAACAGCACTGTGGATGACCCTACACCACACAAACTGGAACCTCCTCCCCAACAGCACTGTGGATGACCCTACACCGCACGGACTGGAACTCCCTCCCGAACAGCACTATGGGTGCCTCAACACCTCACGGACTGGAATTCCCTCCCAAACAGCACTGTGGATGACCCTACACCACGCGGACTGGAACACCCTCACTAACAGCACTGTGGGTGCCCCTACACCACACGAACTGGAACCTCCTCCCTAACAGCACTGTAGATTCCCTAACACCACACAGAATGGAAGCCCCTCCTGAACAGCACTGTGAGTGCCCTAACACCACACAGAATGGAGCACCCTCCCTAGAAGCACTGTGGGTGCCCCTACACCACACGGACTGGAACTCCCTCCCTAACAGCACTGTGGATGAACCTACACCACACGGACTGAAACTCCCTCCCTAACAGCACTGTGGATGACCCTACACCACACGGACTGAACTCCCTCCCTAACAGCACTGTGGGTGTCCCTACACCATACGGACTGGAACTCCCTCCCTAACATCACTTTTGATGACCCTACACCACACGAACAGGAACACTCACACTAACAGCACTGCGGATGACCCTACACCACACGGACTGGAACTCCCTACCTAACAGCACTGTGGATGACCCTACACCACACGGATTGGAACTCCCTCCCTAACAGCACTGTGGTTTCCCATACACCACACGAACTGGAGCCCCCTCCCTTACAGCACTGGTGGGTGCCCTAACAACACACAGAATGGAAAACCTTCCTTAACAGCACTGTGGGTGCCGTTACACCACTTGAACCATAACTCCCTCCCTAACAGCACTGTGGATGACCCTACGCCACACGGTTTGGAACTCCCTCCCTAACAGCACTGTGGATGACCCTACACCACACGGACTGGAAATCCCTCCCTTACAGCACTGTGGAAGACCCTACACAACACGGACTGGAACTCCCTCCCTAACAGCACTGTGGATGACCCTACACCACACGGACTGCAACCTCCTCCCTATCAGCACTGTGGATGACCCTACACCACACGGAATGGAACTCCCTCCCTAACAGCACTGTGGATGACCCTACACCACACGGACTGGAACACCATCCCTAACAGCACTGTGGGTCCGTCTACACCAGACGGACTGGAACTCCCTCCCTAAGCGCACTGTGGGTGCCTCTACACCACAGGGACTGGAACCTCCTCCCTTACAGTACTGTGGTTGCCTCTACACAATTCGGACTGGAACTCCCTCCCTAACAGCACTGTGGATGACCCTACACCACACGAACTGGAACCTCCTCCCTAACTGCACTGTGGATGACCCTACACCACACAGACTGGAACACCCTCCCTAACAGCACTGTGGGTGCCTCTACACCATACAGACTGGAACTCCCTCCCTATCAGCACTGTGGATGACCCTACACCATATTGACTGGAACTCCCTCGCAAACAGCACTGTGGGTGCCTCTGCAACAGACGGACTGGAACTCCCTCCCTAACAGCACTGTGGATGACCCTACTCCACGCGGACTGTAACCTCCTCCCAACAGTACTGTGGGTGCCTCTACACAATACGGACTTGAACTCACTGCCGAACAGCACTGTGGATGACCCTGCACCACACGAACTGGAACCTCCTCCCTAACTGCACTGTGGATGACCCTACACCACACGGACTGGAACACCCTCCCTAACAGCACTGCGGGTGCCCCTACACCAAACGAACTGGAACCTCCTCCCTAACAGCACTGTTGATGCCCTAACACCACACTGTATTGAAGCCCCTCCCTAACAGCACTGTGGGTGTACTAACACCACACAGAATGGAACAACATCCCTATAAGCACTGTGGGTACCACTACACCACACGAACTGGAACCTCCTCCTTAACAGCACTGTTTATGACCCTACACCACACGGACTGTAACTCCCTCCCTAACAGCACTTTGGATGAGCGTAAACCACAAGGACTGGAAATCCCTCCCTTACAGCACTGTGGGTGCCTCTACACCATACGGACAGGAGCTCCCTCCCTAACAGCACTGTGGATGACCCTACACCACACGAACTGGAACCTCCTCCCTGACAGCACGGTGTATGACCCTACACCACAGCGACTGGAACTCCCTCCCTAACAGCACTGTTCGTGCCTCTACACCATACGGACTGGAACTCCTTCTCTAACAGCACTGTCGATGACCCTACACCACACAGACTGGAACTCCCTTCCTAACAGCACTGTGGATGGCCCTACACCACACGGACTGGAACTCCCTCCCTAACAGCACTGTGGGTGCCTCTACACCATACGGACTGGAACTCCCTCCCTAACAGCACTGTGGGTGACCCTACACCACATGGACTGGAACTCCTGCCCTAACAGCACTGTGGATGACCCTACAATACACGGACTGGAACTCCCTCCCTAACAGCACTTTGGACGACCCTACAACACGCGGACTGGAACTCCCCTAACAGCACTGTGCGTGCCTCTACAACATACCGACTGGAACTCCCTCCCTAACAGCACTGTGGATGACCCTACACCACACAGACTGGAACTCCCTTCCTAACAGCACTGTGGATGGCCCTACACCACACGGACTGGAACTCCCTCCCTAACGGCACTGTGGTTGCCTCTACACCATACGGACTGGAACTCCCGCCCTAACAGCACTGTGGATTACCCTACAACACACGTACTGGAACTCCCTCCCTAACAGCTCTGTGGATGACACTACAACTCACGGACAGGAACTCCCTCCCTAACAGCACTGTGGATGACCCTAAACCACACTGGCTGGAACGCCCTCCCTAACAGCACTGTCAGTGCCTCTCCACCATACGGACTGGTAGTCCCTCCCAAACAGCACTGTGGATGACCCTACACCACGCAGACTGGCACCTCCTCCCTAACAGCAATGTGTTTTCCTCTACACACACGGACGGGAACTCCCTCCCTAACAGCACTGTGGATGACCCTACACCACACGGACTGGATTTCCCTCCCTAACAGCACTGTGGATGACCCTAGAACACACGGACAGGAACTCCCTCCCAATCAGCACTGTGCGTACCTCTGCACCATACGGAATGGAACTCCCTCCGTAACAGCACTGTGGATGACCCTACACCACACAGACTGGAACTCCCTTCCTACCAGCACTGTGGATGACCCTACACCACACGAACTGGAACCTCCTCCCTAACAGCACTGTGGATGACCCTACACCACACGGACTGGAACTCCCTCCCTAACAGCACTGTGGTTGCCTCTACACCATACGGGCAGGAACTCGCACCCTAACTGCACTGTGGATGACCCTACACCACACGGACTGGAACTCCCGCCCTAACAGCACTGTGGATGACCCTAGAATACACGGACTGGAACTCCCTCCCTAACAGCTCTGTGGATGACCCTACAACTCACGGACAGGAACTCCCTCCCTAACAGCACTGTGGATGACCCTACACCACACTGGCTGGAACTCCCTCCCTAACAGCACTGTCAGTGCCTCTCCACCATACGGACTCGTACTCCCTCCCAAACAGCACTATGGATGACCCTACACCACAGAGACTGGCACCTCCTCCCTAACAGCAATGTGTGTTCCTCTACACCACACGGACGGGTACTCCCTCCCTAACAGCACTGTGGATGACCCTACACCACACGGCCTGGATTTCCCTCCCTAACAGCACTGTGGATGACCCTACACCACACGGACCGGAACTCCCTCCCTAACAGCTCTGTGGATGACCCTACACCACACGGACTGGAACTCCCTCCCTAACAGCACTGTGCGTAACTCTGCACCATACGGACTGGAACTCCCTCCCTAACAGCACTGTGGATGACCCTACAACACACGGACAGGATCTCCCTAACAGCACTGTGGACGACCATACACCACGCAGACTGGAACTCCCTCCCTAACAGCACTGTGCGTGCCTCTACACCATACGGACTGGAACTCCCTCCCTAACAGCACTGTGGATGACCCTACACCACACAGACTGGAACTCCCTTCCTAACCGCACTGTGGAAGGCCCTACACCACACGGACTGGAACTCCCTCCCTAACAGCACTGTGGGTGCCTCTACACCATACGGACTGGAACTCACTTCCTAACAGCACTGTGGATGACCCTACACCACATGGACCGGAACTCCCTCCCTAACAGCACTGTGGATGACCCTACAACTCACGGACTGGAACTCCCTCCCTAACAGCTCTGTGGATGACCCTACAACACACGGACAGGAACTCCCTCCCTAACAGCACTGTGGATGACCCTACACCACACTGGCTGGAACTCCCTCCTGAACAGCACTGTGAGTGCCTCTCCACCATACGGACTGGTTCTCCCTCCCTAACAGCACTGTGGATGACCCTACACCACACAGACTGGCACCTCCTCCCTGACAGCACTGTGGGTTCCTCTACACCACATGGACGGGAACTCCCTCCCTAACAGCACTGTGGATGACCCTAGAACTCACGGACAGGAACTCCCTTCCTAACAGCACTGTGGATGACCCTATACCACACGGACTGGAACTCCCTCCCTAACAGCACTGTTAATGACCCTACACCACATGGACTGGAACTCCCTCCCTAACAGCACTGTGCGTTCCTCTGCACCATACGGACTGGAACTCCCTCCCTAACAGCACTTTGGATGGCCCTACACCACACAGACTGGAACTCCCTTCCTAACAGCACTGTGGATGACCCTACACCACACAAACTGGAACCTCCTCCCCAACAGCACTGTGGATGACCCTACACCGCACGGACTGGAACTCCCTCCCGAACAGCACTATGGGTGCCTCAACACCTCACGGACTGGAATTCCCTCCCAAACAGCACTGTGGATGACCCTACACCACGCGGACTGGAACACCCTCACTAACAGCACTGTGGGTGCCCCTACACCACACGAACTGGAACCTCCTCCCTAACAGCACTGTAGATTCCCTAACACCACACAGAATGGAAGCCCCTCCTGAACAGCACTGTGAGTGCCCTAACACCACACAGAATGGAGCACCCTCCCTAGAAGCACTGTGGGTGCCCCTACACCACACGGACTGGAACTCCCTCCCTAACAGCACTGTGGATGAACCTACACCACACGGACTGAAACTCCCTCCCTAACAGCACTGTGGATGACCCTACACCACACGGACTGGAACTCCCTCCCTAACAGCACTGTGGATGACCCTACAACACAGGGACAGGAACTCCCTCCCTAACAGCACTGTGTACGACCCTACACCACGCGGACTGGAACTCCCTCCCTAACAGCACTGTGCGTGCCTGTACACCATACGGACTGGAACTCCCTCCCTAACAGCACTGTGGATGACCCTACACCACACGGACTGGAACTCCCTCCCTAACAGCACTGTTAATGACCCTACACCACATGGACTGGAACTCCCTCCCTAACAGCACTGTGCGTTCCTCTGCACCATACGGACTGGAACTCCCTCCCTAACAGCACTGTGGATGGCCCTACACCACACCGACTGGAACTCCCTTCCTAACAGCACTGTGGATGACCCTACACCACACAAACTGGAACCTCCTCCCCAACAGCACTGTGGATGACCCTACACCTCACGGACTGGAACTCCCTACCGAACAGCACTATGGGTGCCTCAACACCTCACGGACTGGAATTCCCTCCCAAACAGCACTGTGGATGACCCTACACCACACGGACTGGAACTCCCCCCCTAACAGCACTGTGGATGACCCTACAACACAGGGACAGGAACTCCCTCCCTAACAGCACTGTGTACGACCCTACACCACGCGGACTGGAACTCCCTCCCTAACAGCACTGTGCGTGCCTGTACACCATACGGACTGGAACTCCCTCCCTAACAGCACTGTGGATGACCCTACTCCACACAGACTGTCACCTCCTCCCTTACAGCACTGTGGGTTCCTTTACACCACATGGACGGGAACTCCCTCCCTAACAGCACTATGGATGACCCTACTCCACATGGACTGGAACTCCCGCCCTAATAGCACTGTGGATGACCCTACAACACATGGACAGGAACTCCCTCCCTAACAGCACTGTTGGTGCCTCTACACCACACGAATTGGAACCTCCTCCCTAACAGCACTGTTGATGCCCTAACACTACACAGAATGGAAGCCCCTCCTTTAAAGCTCTCTGGGTGCCTCTACAACTTACGGGCAGGAACTCCCTCCCTAACAGCACTGTGGATGACCCTACACCACATGGACTGGAAATCCCTCCCCAACAGAACTGTGGATGACCCTACACCACACGGACCGGAACTGCCTCCCCAACAGCACTGTGGATGGCCCTACACCATACGGACTGGAACTCCCTCCCTAACAGCACTGTGGATGACCCAACAACACACGTACAGGAACTCCCTCCCTAACAGCACTTTGGACGACCCTACAACACGCGGACTGGATCTCCCCTAACAGCACTGTGCGTGCCTCTACAACATACCGACTGGAACTCCCTCCCTAACAGCACTGTGGATGACCCTACACCACACAGACTGGAACTCCCTTCCTAACAGCACTGTGGATGGCCCTACACCACACGGACTGGAACTCCCTCCCTAACGCACTGTGGTTGCCTCTACACCATACGGACTGGAACTCCCTCCCTAACAGCACTGTGGATGACCCTACACCACATGGACTGGAACTCCCGCCCTAACAGCACTGTGGATTACCCTACAACACACGGACTGGAACTCCCTCCCTAACAGCTCTGTGGATGACACTACAACTCACGGACAGGAACTCCCTCCCTAACAGCACTGTGGATGACCCTAAACCACACTGGCTGGAACTCCCTCCCTAACAGCACTGTCAGTGCCTCTCCACCATACGGACTGGTAGTCCCTCCCAAACAGCACTGTGGATGACCCTACACCACGCAGACTGGCACCTCCTCCCTAACAGCAATGTGTTTTCCTCTACACCACACGGACGGGAACTCCCTCCCTAACAGCACTGTGGATGACCCTACACCACACGAACTGGAACCTCCTCCCTAACAGCACTGTGGATGACCCTACACCACACGGACTGGAACTCCCTCCCTAACAGCAGTGTGGTTGCCTCTACACCATACGGGCAGGAACTCGCACCCTAACTGCACTGTGGATGACCCTACACCACACGGACCGGAACTCCCTCCCTAACAGCCCTGTGGATGACCCTACACCACACGGACTGGAACTCCCGCCCTAACAGCACTGTGGATGACCCTACAATACACGGACTGGAACTCCCTCCCTAACAGCTCTGTGGATGACCCTACAACTCACGGACAGGAACTCCCTCCCTAACAGCACTGTGGATGACCCTACACCACACTGGCTGGAACTCCCTCCCTAACAGCACTGTCAGTGCCTCTCCACCATACGGACTCGTACTCCCTCCCAAACAGCACTATGGATGACCCTACACCACAGAGACTGGCACCTCCTCCCTAACAGCAATGTGTGTTCCTCTACACCACACGGACGGGTACTCCCTCCCTAACAGCACTGTGGATGACCCTACACCACACGGCCTGGATTTCCCTCCCTAACAGCACTGTGGATGACCCTAGAACACACGGACAGGAACTCCCTCCCTAACAGCTCTGTGGATGACCCTACACCACACGGACTGGAACTCCCTCCCTAACAGCACTGTGCGTAACTCTGCACCATACGGACTGGAACTCCCTCCCTAACAGCACTGTGGATGACCCTACAACACACGGACAGGATCTCCCTAACAGCACTGTGGACGACCATACACCACGCAGACTGGAACTCCCTCCCTAACAGCACTGTGCGTGCCTCTACACCATACGGACTGGAACTCCCTCCCTAACAGCACTGTGGATGACCCTACACCACACAGACTGGAACTCCCTTCCTAACCGCACTGTGGAAGGCCCTACACCACACGGACTGGAACTCCCTCCCTAACAGCACTGTGGGTGCCTCTACACCATACGGACTGGAACTCACTTCCTAACAGCACTGTGGATGACCCTACACCACATGGACCGGAACTCCCTCCCTAACAGCACTGTGGATGACCCTACAACTCACGGACTGGAACTCCCTCCCTAACAGCTCTGTGGATGACCCTACAACACACGGACAGGAACTCCCTCCCTAACAGCACTGTGGATGACCCTACACCACACTGGCTGGAACTCCCTCCTGAACAGCACTGTGAGTGCCTCTCCACCATACGGACTGGTTCTCCCTCCCTAACAGCACTGTGGATGACCCTACACCACACAGACTGGCACCTCCTCCCTGACAGCACTGTGGGTTCCTCTACACCACATGGACGGGAACTCCCTCCCTAACAGCACTGTGGATGACCCTAGAACTCACGGACAGGAACTCCCTTCCTAACAGCACTGTGGATGACCCTATACCACACGGACTGGAACTCCCTCCCTAACAGCACTGTTAATGACCCTACACCACATGGACTGGAACTCCCTCCCTAACAGCACTGTGCGTTCCTCTGCACCATACGGACTGGAACTCCCTCCCTAACAGCACTTTGGATGGCCCTACACCACACAGACTGGAACTCCCTTCCTAACAGCACTGTGGATGACCCTACACCACACAAACTGGAACCTCCTCCCCAACAGCACTGTGGATGACCCTACACCGCACGGACTGGAACTCCCTCCCGAACAGCACTATGGGTGCCTCAACACCTCACGGACTGGAATTCCCTCCCAAACAGCACTGTGGATGACCCTACACCACACGGACTGGAACTCCCTCCCTAACAGCACTGTGGATGACCCTACAACACAGGGACAGGAACTCCCTCCCTAACAGCACTGTGTACGACCCTACACCACGCGGACTGGAACTCCCTCCCTAACAGCACTGTGCGTGCCTGTACACCATACGGACTGGAACTCCCTCCCTAACAGCACTGTGGATGACCCTACACCACACGGACTGGAACTCCCTCCCTAACAGCACTGTTAATGACCCTACACCACATGGACTGGAACTCCCTCCCTAACAGCACTGTGCGTTCCTCTGCACCATACGGACTGGAACTCCCTCCCTAACAGCACTGTGGATGGCCCTACACCACACAGACTGGAACTCCCTTCCTAACAGCACTGTGGATGACCCTACACCACACAAACTGGAACCTCCTCCCCAACAGCACTGTGGATGACCCTACACCGCACGGACTGGAACTCCCTACCGAACAGCACTATGGGTGCCTCAACACCTCACGGACTGGAATTCCCTCCCAAACAGCACTGTGGATGACCCTACACCACACGGACTGGAACTCCCCCCCTAACAGCACTGTGGATGACCCTACAACACAGGGACAGGAACTCCCTCCCTAACAGCACTGTGTACGACCCTACACCACGCGGACTGGAACTCCCTCCCTAACAGCACTGTGCGTGCCTGTACACCATACGGACTGGAACTCCCTCCCTAACAGCACTGTGGATGACCCTACTCCACACAGACTGTCACCTCCTCCCTTACAGCACTGTGGGTTCCTTTACACCACATGGACGGGAACTCCCTCCCTAACAGCACTGTGGATGACCCTACACCACATGGACTGGAAATCCCTCCCCAACAGAACTGTGGATGACCCTACACCACACGGACCGGAACTGCCTCCCCAACAGCACTGTGGATGGCCCTACACCATACGGACTGGAACTCCCTCCCTAACAGCACTGTGGATGACCCAACAACACACGTACAGGAACTCCCTCCCTAACAGCACTTTGGACGACCCTACAACACGCGGACTGGATCTCCCCTAACAGCACTGTGCGTGCCTCTACAACATACCGACTGGAACTCCCTCCCTAACAGCACTGTGGATGACCCTACACCACACAGACTGGAACTCCCTTCCTAACAGCACTGTGGATGGCCCTACACCACACGGACTGGAACTCCCTCCCTAACGCACTGTGGTTGCCTCTACACCATACGGACTGGAACTCCCTCCCTAACAGCACTGTGGATGACCCTACACCACATGGACTGGAACTCCCGCCCTAACAGCACTGTGGATTACCCTACAACACACGGACTGGAACTCCCTCCCTAACAGCTCTGTGGATGACACTACAACTCACGGACAGGAACTCCCTCCCTAACAGCACTGTGGATGACCCTAAACCACACTGGCTGGAACTCCCTCCCTAACAGCACTGTCAGTGCCTCTCCACCATACGGACTGGTAGTCCCTCCCAAACAGCACTGTGGATGACCCTACACCACGCAGACTGGCACCTCCTCCCTAACAGCAATGTGTTTTCCTCTACACCACACGGACGGGAACTCCCTCCCTAACAGCACTGTGGATGACCCTACACCACACGGACTGGATTTCCCTCCCTAACAGCACTATGGATGACCCTAGAACACACGGTCAGGAACTTCCTCCCGATCAGCACTGTGCGTACCTCTGCACCATACGGAATGGAACTCCCTCCGTAACAGCACTGTGGATGACCCTACACCACACAGACTGGAACTCCCTTCCTACCAGCACTGTGGATGACCCTACACCACACGAACTGGAACCTCCTCCCTAACAGCACTGTGGATGACCCTACACCACACGGACTGGAACTCCCTCCCTAACAGCAGTGTGGTTGCCTCTACACCATACGGGCAGGAACTCGCACCCTAACTGCACTGTGGATGACCCTACACCACACGGACCGGAACTCCCTCCCTAACAGCCCTGTGGATGACCCTACACCACACGGACTGGAACTCCCGCCCTAACAGCACTGTGGATGACCCTACAATACACGGACTGGAACTCCCTCCCTAACAGCTCTGTGGATGACCCTACAACTCACGGACAGGAACTCCCTCCCTAACAGCACTGTGGATGACCCTACACCACACTGGCTGGAACTCCCTCCCTAACAGCACTGTCAGTGCCTCTCCACCATACGGACTCGTACTCCCTCCCAAACAGCACTATGGATGACCCTACACCACAGAGACTGGCACCTCCTCCCTAACAGCAATGTGTGTTCCTCTACACCACACGGACGGGTACTCCCTCCCTAACAGCACTGTGGATGACCCTACACCACACGGCCTGGATTTCCCTCCCTAACAGCACTGTGGATGACCCTAGAACACACGGACAGGAACTCCCTCCCTAACAGCTCTGTGGATGACCCTACACCACACGGACTGGAACTCCCTCCCTAACAGCACTGTGCGTAACTCTGCACCATACGGACTGGAACTCCCTCCCTAACAGCACTGTGGATGACCCTACAACACACGGACAGGATCTCCCTAACAGCACTGTGGACGACCATACACCACGCAGACTGGAACTCCCTCCCTAACAGCACTGTGCGTGCCTCTACACCATACGGACTGGAACTCCCTCCCTAACAGCACTGTGGATGACCCTACACCACACAGACTGGAACTCCCTTCCTAACCGCACTGTGGAAGGCCCTACACCACACGGACTGGAACTCCCTCCCTAACAGCACTGTGGGTGCCTCTACACCATACGGACTGGAACTCACTTCCTAACAGCACTGTGGATGACCCTACACCACATGGACCGGAACTCCCTCCCTAACAGCACTGTGGATGACCCTACAACTCACGGACTGGAACTCCCTCCCTAACAGCTCTGTGGATGACCCTACAACACACGGACAGGAACTCCCTCCCTAACAGCACTGTGGATGACCCTACACCACACTGGCTGGAACTCCCTCCTGAACAGCACTGTGAGTGCCTCTCCACCATACGGACTGGTTCTCCCTCCCTAACAGCACTGTGGATGACCCTACACCACACAGACTGGCACCTCCTCCCTGACAGCACTGTGGGTTCCTCTACACCACATGGACTGGAACTCCCTCCCTAACAGCACTGTGGATGACCCTACACCACACGGACTGGAACTCCCTCCCTAACAGCACTGTGGATGACCCTAGAACTCACGGACATGAACTCCCTTCCTAACAGCACTGTGGATGACCCTATACCACACGGACTGGAACTCCCTCCCTAACAGCACTGTTAATGACCCTACACCACATGGACTGGAACTCCCTCCCTAACAGCACTGTGCGTTTCTCTGCACCATACGGACTGGAACTCCCTCCCTAACAGCACTTTGGATGGCCCTACACCACACAGACTGGAACTCCCTTCCTAACAGCACTGTGGATGACCCTACACCACAAAAACTGGAACCTCCTCCCCAACAGCACTGTGGATGACCCTACACCGCACGGACTGGAACTCCCTCCCGAACAGCACTATGGGTGCCTCAACACCTCACGGACTGGAATTCCCTCCCAAACAGCACTGTGGATGACCCTACACCACACGGACTGGAACTCCCTCCCTAACAGCACTGTGGATGACCCTACAACACAGGGACAGGAACTCCCTCCCTAACAGCACTGTGTACGACCCTACACCACGCGGACTGGAACTCCCTCCCTAACAGCACTGTGCGTGCCTGTACACCATACGGACTGGAACTCCCTCCCTAACAGCACTGTGGATGACCCTACACCACACGGACTGGAACTCCCTCCCTAACAGCACTGTTAATGACCCTACACCACATGGACTGGAACTCCCTCCCTAACAGCACTGTGCGTTCCTCTGCACCATACGGACTGGAACTCCCTCCCTAACAGCACTGTGGATGGCCCTACACCACACAGACTGGAACTCCCTTCCTAACAGCACTGTGGATGACCCTACACCACACAAACTGGAACCTCCTCCCCAACAGCACTGTGGATGACCCTACACCGCACGGACTGGAACTCCCTCCCGAACAGCACTATGGGTGCCTCAACACCTCACGGACTGGAATTCCCTCCCAAACAGCACTGTGGATGACCCTACACCACACGGACTGGAACTCCCTCCCTAACAGCACTGTGGATGACCCTACAACACAGTGACAGGAACTCCCTCCCTAACAGCACTGTGTACGACCCTACACCACGCGGACTGGAACTCCCTCCCTAACAGCACTGTGCGTGCCTGTACACCATACGGACTGGAACTCCCTCCCTAACAGCACTGTGGATGACCCTACACCACACAGACTGTCACCTCCTCCCTTACAGCACTGTGGGTTCCTCTACACCACATGGACGGGACTCCCTCCCTAACAGCACTATGGATGACCCTACTCCACATGGACTGGAACTCCCGCCGTAACAGCACTGTGGATGACCCTACAACACATGGACAGGAACACCCTCCCTAACAGCACTGTTGGTGCCTCTACACCACACGAATTGGAACCTCCTCCCTAACAGCACTGTTGATGCCCTAACACTACACAGAATGGAAGCCCCTCCTTTAAAGCTCTCTGGGTGCCTCTACACCTTACGGGCAGGAAATCCCTCCCTAACAGCACTGTGGATGACCCTACACCACATGGACTGGAAATCCCTCCCCAACAGAACTGTGGATGACCCTACACCACACGGACCGGAACTGCCTCCCCAACAGCACTGTGGATGGCCCTACACCATACGGACTGGAACTCCCTCCCTAACAGCACTGTGGATGACCCTACAACACACGTACAGGAACTCCCTCCCTAACAGCACTTTGGACGACCCTACAACACGCGGACTGGAACTCCCCTAACAGCACTGTGCGTGCCTCTACAACATACCGACTGGAACTCCCTCCCTAACAGCACTGTGGATGACCCTACACCACACAGACTGGAACTCCCTTCCTAACAGCACTGTGGATGGCCCTACACCACACGGACTGGAACTCCCTCCCTAACGGCACTGTGGTTGCCTCTACACCATACGGACTGGAACTCCCTCCCTAACAGCACTGTGGATGACCCTACACCACATGGACTGGAACTCCCTCCCTAACAGCACTGTGGATTACCCTACAACACACGGACTGGAACTCCCTCCCTAACAGTTCTGTGGATGACACTACAACTCACGGACAGGAACTCCCTCCCTAACAGCACTGTGGATGACCCTAAACCACACTGGCTGGAACTCCCTCCCTAACAGCACTGTCAGTGCCTCTCCACCATACGGACTGGTAGTCCCTCCCAAACAGCACTGTGGATGACCCTACACCACGCAGACTGGCACCTCCTCCCTAACAGCAATGTGTTTTCCTCTACACCACACGGACGGGAACTCCCTCCCTAACAGCACTGTGGATGACCCTACACCACACGGACTGGATTTCCCTCCCTAACAGCACTGTGGATGACCCTAGAACACACGGACAGGAACTCCCTCCCAATCAGCACTGTGCGTACCTCTGCACCATACGGAATGGAACTCCCTCCGTAACAGCACTGTGGATGACCCTACACCACACAGACTGGAACTCCCTTCCTACCAGCACTGTGGATGACCCTACACCACACGAACTGGAACCTCCTCCCTAACAGCACTGTGGATGACCCTACACCACACGGACTGGAACTCCCTCCCTAACAGCACTGTGCGTGCCTGTACACCATACGGACTGGAACTCCCTCCCTAACAGCACTGTGGATGACCCTACACCACACAGACTGTCACCTCCTCCCTTACAGCACTGTGGGTTCCTCTACACCACATGGACGGGACTCCCTCCCTAACAGCACTATGGATGACCCTACTCCACATGGACTGGAACTCCCGCCGTAACAGCACTGTGGATGACCCTACAACACATGGACAGGAACACCCTCCCTAACAGCACTGTTGGTGCCTCTACACCATACGAATTGGAACCTCCTCCCTAACAGCACTGTTGATGCCCTAACACTACACAGAATGGAAGCCCCTCCTTTAAAGCTCTCTGGGTGCCTCTACACCTTACGGGCAGGAACTCCCTCCCTAACAGCACTGTGGATGACCCTACACCACATGGACTGGAAATCCCTCCCCAACAGAACTGTGGATGACCCTACACCACACGGACCGGAACTGCCTCCCCAACAGCACTGTGGATGGCCCTACACCATACGGACTGGAACTCCCTCCCTAACAGCACTGTGGATGACCCTACAACACACGTACAGGAACTCCCTCCCTAACAGCACTTTGGACGACCCTACAACACGCGGACTGGAACTCCCCTAACAGCACTGTGCGTGCCTCTACAACATACCGACTGGAACTCCCTCCCTAACAGCACTGTGGATGACCCTACACCACACAGACTGGAACTCCCTTCCTAACAGCACTGTGGATGGCCCTACACCACACGGACTGGAATTCCCTCCCTAACGGCACTGTGGTTGCCTCTACACCATACGGACTGGAACTCCCTCCCTAACAGCACTGTGGATGACCCTACACCACATGGACTGGAACTCCCGCCCTAACAGCACTGTGGATTACCCTACAACACACGGACTGGAACTCCCTTCCTAACAGTTCTGTGGATGACACTACAACTCACGGACAGGAACTCCCTCCCTAACAGCACTGTGGATGACCCTAAACCACACTGGCTGGAACTCCCTCCCTAACAGCACTGTCAGTGCCTCTCCACCATACGGACTGGTAGTCCCTCCCAAACAGCACTGTGGATGACCCTACACCACGCAGACTGGCAACTCCTCCCTAACAGCAATGTGTTTTCCTCTACACCACACGGACGGGAACTCCCTCCCTAACAGCACTGTGGATGACCCTACACCACACGGACTGGATTTCCCTCCCTAACAGCACTGTGGATGACCCTAGAACACACGGACAGGAACTCCCTCCCAATCAGCACTGTGCGTACCTCTGCACCATACGGAATGGAACTCCCTCCGTAACAGCACTGTGGATGACCCTACACCACACAGACTGGAACTCCCTTCCTACCAGCACTGTGGATGACCCTACACCACACGAACTGGAACCTCCTCCCTAACAGCACTGTGGATGACCCTACACCACACGGACTGGAACTCCCTCCCTAACAGCACTGTGGTTGCCTCTACACCATACGGGCAGGAACTCGCACCCTAACTGCACTGTGGATGACCCTACACCACACGGACCGGAACTCCCTCCCTAACAGCCCTGTGGATGATCCTACACCACACGGACTGGAACTCCCGCCCTAACAGCACTGTGGATGACCCTACAATACACGGACTGGAACTCCCTCCCTAACAGCTCTGTGGATGACCCTACAACTCACGGACAGGAACTCCCTCCCTAACAGCACTGTGGATGACCCTACACCACACTGGCTGGAACTCCCTCCCTAACAGCACTGTCAGTGCCTCTCCACCATACGGACTCGTACTCCCTCCCAAACAGCACTATGGATGACCCTACACCACAGAGACTGGCACTTCCTCCCTAACAGCAATGTGTGTTCCTCTACACCACACGGACGGGTACTCCCTCCCTAACAGCACTGTGGATGACCCTACACCACACGGCCTGGATTTCCCTCCCTAACAGCACTGTGGATGACCCTAGAACACACGGACAGGAACTCCCTCCCTAACAGCTCTGTGGATGACCCTACACCACACGGACTGGAACTCCCTCCCTAACAGCACTGTGCGTAACTCTGCACCATACGGACTGGAACTCCCTCCCTAACAGCACTGTGGATGACCCTACAACACACGGACAGGATCTCCCTAACAGCACTGTGGACGACCATACACCACGCAGACTGGAACTCCCTCCCTAACAGCACTGTGCGTGCCTCTACACCATACGGACTGGAACTCCCTCCCTAACAGCACTGTGGATGACCCAACACCACACAGACTGGAACTCCCTTCCTAACCGCACTGTGGAAGGCCCTACACCACACGGACTGGAACTCCCTCCCTAACAGCACTGTGGGTGCCTCTACACCATACGGACTGGAACTCCCTCCCTAACAGCACTGTGGATGACCCTACACCACACAGACTGGAACTCCCTTCCTAACAGCACTGTGGATGACCCTACGCCACACGGACTGGAACAGCCTCCCTAACAGCACTGTGGATGACCCTACAACACACGGACAGGACCTCCCTCCCTAACAGCACTGTGGATGACCCTACACCACACGGACTGGAATTCCCTCCCTAACAGCACTGTGGTTGCCCATACACCAGACGAACTGGAGCCCCCTTCCTCATAGCACTGGTGGGTGCCCTAACATCACACAGAATTGAACTCCTTCCCTATCAGCACTGTGGGTGCTGTTACACCACACGAACCATAACTCCCTCCCTAATAGCACTGTGGATGACTCTACACCACGCGGACTGTAACTCCCTCCCTAACAGCACAGTGGATGACCCTACACCACACGGACTGGAAATCCCTCCCTTACAGCACTGTGGATTACCCTCCACCACACGAACTGGAACCTCCTCCTTAACAGCACTGTGGATGACCCTACACCACACGGACTGGAACATCCTCCCTAACAGCTCTGTGGGTGCCTCTACACCATACAGACTGGAACTCCCTCCCTTACAGCACTGTGGATGACCCTGCACCATATTGACTGGAACTCCCTCCCAAACAGCACTGTGGGTGCCTCTGCACCAGACGGACTGGAACTCCCTCCCTAACAGCACGGTGGATGACCCTACACCACACGGACTGGAACCTCCTCCCTAACAGTACTGTGGGTGCCTCTACACCATACGGACTTGAACTCCCTCCCTCACAGCACTGTGGATGAACCTACACCACACGAACTGGAACCTCCTCCCTAACAGCACGGTGTATGACCCTACACCACAGCGACTGGAACTCCCTCCCTAACAGCACTGTTCGTGCCTCTACACCATACGGACTGGAACTCCTCTAACAGCACTGTCGATGACCCTACACCACACAGACTGGAACTCCCTCCCTAACAGCACTGTGGGTGCCTCTACAGCATACGGACTGGAACTCCCTCCCTAACAGCACTGTGGATGACCCTACACCACATGGACTGGAACTCCCGCCCTAACAGCACTGTGGATGACCCTACAACACACGGACTGGAACTCCCTCCCTAACAGCTCTGTGGATGACCCTACAACTCACGGACAGGAACTCCCTCCCTAACAGCACTGTGGATAACCCTACACCACTCTGGCTGGAACTCCCTCCCTAACAGCACTGTCAGTGCCTCTCCACCATACGGACTCGTACTCCCTCCCAAACAGCACTATGGATGACCCTACACCACAGAGACTGGCACCTCCTCCCTAACAGCAATGTCTGTTCCTCTACACCACACGGACTGGAACTCCCTCCCAAACAGCACTGTGGATGACCCTACACCACACGGACTGGAACTCCCTCCCTAACAGCACTGTGGATGACCCTACAACACAGGGACAGGAACTCCCTCCCTAACAGCACTGTGTACGACCCTACACCACGCGGACTGGAACTCCCTCCCTAACAGCACTGTGCGTGCCTGTACACCATACGGACTGGAACTCCCTCCCTAACAGCACTGTGGATGACCCTACACCACACAGACTGGCCCCTCCTCCCTTACAGCACTGTGGGTTCCTCTACACCACATGGACGGGAACTCCATCCCTAACAGCACTATGGATGATCCTACTCCACATGGACTGGAAGTCCCGCCCTAACAGCACTGTGGATGACCCTACAACACATGGACAGGAACACCCTCCCTAACAGCACTGTTGGTGCCTCTACACCACATGAATTGGAACCTCCTCCCTAACAGCACTGTTGATGCCCTAACACTACACAGAATGGAAGCCCCTCCTTTAAAGCTCTCTGGGTGCCTCTACACCTTACGGGCAGGAACTCCCTCCCTAACAGCACTGTGGATGACCCTACACCACATGGACTGGAAATCCCTCCCCAACAGAACTGTGGATGACCCTACACCACACGGACAGGAACTGCCTCCCTAACAGCACTGTGGATGGCCCTACACCATACGGACTGGAACTCCCGCCCTAACAGCACTGTGGATGACCCTACAACACACGTACAGGAACTCCCTCCCTAACAGCACTTTGGACGACCCTACAACACGCGGACTGGAACTCCCCTAACAGCACTGTGCGTGCCTCTACAACATACCGACTGGAACTCCCTCCCCAACAGCACTGTGGATGACCCTACACCGCACAGACTGGAACTCCCTCCCTAACGGCACTGTGGTTGCCTCTACACCATACGGACTGGAACTCCCTCCCTAACATCACTGTGGATGACCCTACACCACATGGACTGGAACTCCCGCCCTAACAGCACTGTGGATTACCCTACAACACACGGACTGGAACTCCCTCCCTAACAGCTCTGTGGATGACACTACAACTCACGGACAGGAACTCCCTCCCTAACAGCACTGTGGATGACCCTAAACCACACTGGCTGGAACTCCCTCCCTAACAGCACTGTCAGTGCCTCTCCACCATACGGACTGGTAGTCCCTCCCAAACAGCACTGTGGATGACCCTACACCACGCAGACTGGCACCTCCTCCCTAACAGCAATGTGTTTTCCTCTACACCACACGGACGGGAACTCCCTCCCTAACAGCACTGTGGATGACCCTACACCACATGGACTGGAACTCCCGCCCTAACAGCACTGTGGATTACCCTACAACACACGGACTGGAACTCCCTCCCTAACAGCTCTGTGGATGACACTACAACTCACGGACAGGAACTCCCTCCCTAACAGCACTGTGGATGACCCTAAACCACACTGGCTGGAACTCCCTCCCTAACAGCACTGTCAGTTTTTCTCCACCATACGGACTGGTAGTCCCTCCCAAACAGCACTGTGGATGACCCTACACCACGCAGACTGGCACCTCCTCCCTAACAGCAATGTGTTTTCCTCTACACCACACGGACGGGAACTCCCTCCCTAACAGCACTGTGGATGACCCTACACCACACGGACTGGATTTCCCTCCCTAACAGCACTGTGGATGACCCTAGAACACACGGACAGGAACTCCCTCCCGAACAGCACTGTGCGTACCTCTGCACCATACGGGATGGAACTCCCTCCGTAACAGCACTGTGGATGACCCTACACCACACAGACTGGAACTCCCTTCCTACCAGCACTGTGGATGACCCTACACCACAAGAACTGGAACCTCCTCCCTAACAGCACTGTGGATGACCATACACCACACGTACTGGAACTCCCTCCCTAACAGCACTGTGGTTGCCTCTACACCATACGGGCAGGAACTCGCACCCTAACTGCACTGTGGATGACCCTACACCACGCGGACTGGAACTCCCTCCCTAACAGCACTGTGGATGACCCTACTCCTCACGGACTGGAAATTCCTCCCTAACAGAACTGTGGATGACCCTACACCACACGGACCGGAACTCCCTCCCTAACAGCCCTGTGGATGACCCTACACCACACGGACTGGAACTGCCTCCCTAACAGCACTGTGGATGACCCTACAACACACCGACAGGAACTCCCTCCCTAACAGCACTGTGGACGACCCTACACCACGCGGACTGGAACTCCCTCCCTAACAGCACTGTGCGTGCCTCTACACCATACGGACTGGAACTCCCTCCCTAACAGCACTGTGGATGACTCTACACCACACAGACTGGAACTCCCTTCCTAACAGCACTGTGGATGACCCTACGCCACACGGACCAGTAATCCCTCCCTAACAGCACCGTGGGTGCCTCTACACCATACGGACTGGAACTCCCTCCCTAACAGCACTGTGGATGACCCTACACCACATCGACTGGAACTCCCTCCCTAACAGCACTGTGGATGACCGTAAACCACAAGGACTGGAAATCCCTCCCTAACAGCACTGTGGGTGCCTCTACACCATACGGACAGAACTCCCTCCCTAACTGCACTGTGGGTGCCTTTATACCATCCCGACAGGAACTCCCTCCCTAACTGCACTGTGGATGACCCTACACCACGCGGACTGGAGCTCCCTCCCTAACAGCACTGTGGATGACCCTCCACCACACGGACTGGATCTCCCTCCCTAACAGCACTGTGGATGACCCTACAACACACGGACAGGATCTCCCTCCCTAACAGCACTGTGGACGACCATACACCACGCGGACTGGAACTCCCTCCCTAACAGCACTGTGCGTGCCTCTACAACATACGGACTGGAACTCCCTCCCTAACAGCACTGTGGATGACCCTACACCACACAGACTGGAACTCCCTTCCTAACAGCACTGTGGAAGGCCCTACACCACACGGACTGGAACTCCCTCCCTAACAGCACTGTGGGTGCCTCTACACCATACGGACTGGAACTCCCTCCCTAACAGCACTGTGGATGACCCTACACCACATGGACTGGAACTCCCTCCCTAACAGCACTGTGGATGACCCTACAACACACGGACAGGAACTCCCTCCCTAACTGCACTGTGGATGACCCTACACCACACTGGCTGGAACTCCCTCCCGAACAGCACTGTGAGTGCCTCTCCACCATACGGACTGGTACTCCCTCCCTAACAGCACTGTGGATGACCCTAGGACACACGGACAGGAACTCCCTCCCTAACAGCACTGTGGATGACCCTACACCACACGGACTGGAACTCCATCCCTAACAGCACTGTGCGTGCCTCTGCACCATACGGACTGGAACTCCCTCCCTAACAGCACTGTGGATGGCCTACACCACACAGACTGGAACTCCCTTCCTAACAGCACTGTGGATGACCCTACACCACACGAACTGGAACCTCCTCCCTAACAGCACTGTGGATGACCCTACACCACACGGAGTGGAACTCTCTCCCTAAAAGCACTGTGGATGTCCGTACACCGCACGGACTGGAACTCCCTCCCTAACAGCACTGTGGATGACCCTACACCACACAGACTGGAACTCCCTCCCTAACTGCACTGTGGATGTACCTACACCACACAGACTAAATCTCCCTCCCTAACAGCACTGTGGATGCCCCTACACCACACGGACTGGAACTCCCTCCCTTACGGAACTGCAAATGACCCTGCACCTCACGGACTGGAACTCCATCCCTAACAGCACTGTGAGTGCCTCTCCACCATATGGACTGGTACTCTCTCCCTAACAGCACTGTGGATGACCGTAAACCACAAGGACTGGAAATCCCTCCCTTACAGCACTGTGGATGACCCTACACCACACGGGCTGGAACTCCCTCCCTAACAGCACTGTGAGTGCCTCTCCACCATATGGACTGGTACTCCCTCCCTAACAGCACTGTGGATGACCCTACACCACACAGACTGGAACTCCCTCCCTAAAAGCACTGTGGTTGCCCATACACCACACGAACTGGAGCCCCCTCCCTAACAGCACTGGTGGGTGCCCTAACATCACACAGAATGGAACAACTTCCCAAACAGCACTGTGGGTGCCGTTACACCAGACGAACCATAACTCCCTCCCTAACAGCACTGTGGATGACTCTACACAACATGGACTGGAACTCCCTCCCTAACAGCACTGTGGGTGCCTCTACACCATACGGACTGGAACTCCCTCCCGAACAGCACTGTGAATATCCCTACAACACACGGACTGGAACTCTCTCCCTAAAAGCACTGTGGATGACCCTACACCACACGGACTGGAACTCCCTCCCTAACAGCACTGTGGATGATCCTACTCCACACCGACTGGAACTCCCTTCCTAACAGCACTGTGGATGACCCTACACCACACGAACTGGAACCTCCTCCCTAACAGCACTGTGGATGACCCTACACCACACGGACTGGAACTCCCTCCCGAACAGCACTATGGGTGCCTCAACACCACACGGACTGGAATTCCCTCCCAAACAGCACTGTGGATGACCCTACACCACACGGACTGGAACCTCCTCCCTAACAGCACTGTGGATGACCCTACACCACACGGAGTGGAACTCTCTCCCTAAAAGCACTGTGGATGTCCGTACACCACACGACTGGAACTCCCTCCCTAACAGCACTGTGGATGACCCTACACCACACAGACTGGAACTCCCTCCCTAACTGCACTGTGGATGTACCTACACCACACAGACTAAAACTCCCTCCCTAACAGCACTGTGGATGAAACTACACCACACGGACTGGAACTCCCTCCCTAACCGCACTGTGGATGACCCTGCACCACACGGACTGGAACTCCCTCCCTTACGGCACTGCAAATGACCCTACACCACACGGACTGGAACTCCATCCCTAACAGCACTGTGAGTGCCTGTCCACCATATGGACTGGTACTCTCTCCCTAACAGCACTGTGGATGACCGTAAACCACAAGGACTGGAAATCCCTCCCTAACAGCACTGTGGGTGCCTCTACACCATATGGACAGGAACTCCCTCCCTAACAGCTCTGTGCATGAACCTACACCACACGGACTGGAACTCCCTCCCTAACAGCACTGTGGATGACCCTACACCACACGGACTGGAACTCCCTCCCTTACAGCACTGTGGATGACCCTACACCACACGGGCCGGAACTCCCTCCATAACAGCACTGTGAGTGCCTCTCCACCATATGGACTGGTACTCCCTCCCTAACAGCACTGTGGATGACCCTACACCACACAGACTGGAACTCCCTCCCTAAAAGCACTGTGGTTGCCCATACACCACACGAACTGGAGCCCCATCCCTAACAGCACTGCTGGGTGCCCTAACATCACACAGAATGGAACAACTTCCCAAACAGCACTGTGGGTGCCGTTACACCAGACGAACCATAACTCCCTCCCTAACAGCACTGTGGATGACTCTACACAACACGGACTGGAACTCCCTCCCTAACAGCACTGTGGGTGCCTCTACACCATACGGACTGGAACTCCCTCCCTAACAGCACTGTGGATGACCCTACACCACACGGACTGGAACTTCCTCCCGAACAGCACTGTGAATATCCCTACAACACACGGACTGGAACTCTCTCCCTAAAAGCACTGTGGATGACCCTACACCACACGGACTGGAACTCCCTCCCTAACAGCTCTGTGGATTATCCTACTCCACACAGACTGGAACTCCCTTCCTAACAGCACTGTGGATGACCCTACACCACACGGAATGGACCTCCCTCCCTAACAGCACTGTGGATGACTCTACACCAGACGGACTGGAACTCCCTCCCTAAGCACACTGTGGGTGCCTCTACACCACAGGGACTGTAACCTCCTCCCTTACATTACTGTGGTTGCCGCTACACCATACGGACTGGAACTCCCTCCCTTACAGCACTGTGGATGACCCTACACCACACGGTCTGGAAATCCCTCCCTTACAGCACTGTGGATGTCCCTACACCACACGGACTGGAACTCCCACCCTAACAGCACTGTGGTGCCTCTACACCATACGGACTGTATCTCCCTTTCTAACAGCACTGTGGGTGACCCTACACCACACGGACTGGAACCTCCTCCCTAACAGTACTGTGGGTGCCTCTACACCATACGGACTGTAATTCCCTCCCTAACAGCACTGTGGATGACCCTACACCACACGAATTGGAACACCCTCCCTAACACCCCTGTGGTGCCTCTACACCATACGGACTGTATCTCCCTTTCTAACAGCACTGTGGGAGCCCCTACACCACACGAACTGGAACCTCCTCCCTAACAGCACTGTAGATTTCCTAACACCACACAGAATGGAAGCCCCACCGTAACAGCACTGTGAGTGCCCTAACACTACACAGAATGGAGCACCCTCCCTAGAAGCACTGTGGGTGCCCCTACACCACACGGACTGGAACTCCCTCCCTAACAGCACTGTGGATGAACCTACACCACACGGACTGAAACTCCCTCCCTAACAGCACTGTGGATGACCCTACACCACACGGACTGAACTCCCTCCCTAACAGCACTGTGGGTGTCTCTAAACCATACGGATTGGAACTCCCTCCCTAACATCACTTTTGATGACCCTACACCACACGGACAGGAACACTCTCACTAACAGCACTGCGGATGACCCTGCACCACACGGACTGGAACTCCCTACCTAACAGCACTGTGGATGACCCTACACCACACGGATTGGAACTCCCTCCCTAACAGCACTGTGGTTTCCCATACACCACACGAACTGGAGCCCCCTCCCTTACAGCACTGGTGGGTGCCCTAACAACACACAGAATGGAAAACCTTCCCTAACAGCACTGTGGGTGCCGTTACACCACTTGAACCATAACTCCCTCCCTAACAGCACTGTGGATGACCCTACGCCACACGGTTTGGAACTCCCTCCCTAACAGCACTGTGGATGACCCTACACCACACGGACTGGAAATCCCTCCCTTACAGCACTGTGGAAGACCCTACACAACACGGACTGGAACTCCCTCCCTAACAGCACTGTGGATGACCCTACACCACACGGACTGCAACCTCCTCCCTAACAGCACTGTGGATGACCCTACACCACACGGAATGGAACTCCCTCCCTAACAGCACTGTGGATGACCCTACACCACACGGACTGGAACTCCCTCCCTAACAGCACTGTGGGTCCCTCTACACCAGACGGACTGGAACTCCCTCCCTAACAGCACTGTGGATGACCCTACACCACACGAACTGGAACCTCCTCCCTAACTGCACTGTGGATGACCCTACACCACACAGACTGGAACACCCTCCCTAACAGCACTGTGGGTGCCTCTACACCATACAGACTGGAACTCCCTCGCAAACAGCACTGTGGGTGCCTCTGCAACAGACGGACTGGAACTCCCTCCCTAACAGCACTATGGATGTCCCTACTCCACGCGGACTGTAACCTCCTCCCTACCAGTACTGTGGGTGCCTCTACACAATACGGACTTGAACTCCCTCCTGAACAGCACTGTGGATGACCCTGCACCACACGAACTGGAACCTTCTCCCTAACTGCACTGTGGATGACCTTACACCACATGGACTGGAACACCCTCCCTAACAGCACTGTGGGGGCCCCTACACCAAACGAACTGGAACCTCCTCCCTAACAGCACTGTTGATGCCCTAACACCACACTGTATTGAAGCCCCTCCCTAACAGCACTGTGGGTGCACTAACACCGCACAGAATGGAACAACATCCCTATAAGCACTGTGGGTACCACTACACCACACGAACTGGAACCTCCTCCTTAACAGCACTGTTGATGACCCTACACCACACGGACTGTAACTCCCTCCCTAACAGCACTTTGGATGACCGTAAACCACAAGGACTGGAAATCCCTCACTTACAGCACTGTGGGTGCCTCTACACCGTACGGACAGGAGCTCCCTCCCTAACAGCACTGTGGATGAACCTACACCACACGGACTGGAACTCCCTCCCTAACAGCACTGTGGATGACCGTACACCGCACGGACTGGAACTCCCTCCCGAACAGCACTGTGGGTACCTCAACACCACACAGATTGGAACCCCCTCCCTTACAGCATTGTGGGTGTCCCTGCACCACATGGAATGGAACTCCCTCCCTAACAGCACTGTGGATGACCCTACACCACACGGACTGGAAATCCCTCCCTAACAGCATTGTGGATGACCCTTCACCACACGGACTGGAACTCCCTCCCTAACAGGACTGTGGGTGTCTCTACACCATACGGACTGGAACTCCCTCCCTAACAGCACTATGGTTGCCCATGCACCACATGAACTGGATGCCCCTCCCTAACAGCACTGGTGGGTGCCCTAACATCACACAAAATGGAACACCTTCCCTAACAGCACTGTGGGTGCCGTTACACCACACGAACCATAACTCCCTCCCTAACAGCACTGTGGATGACCCTACACCACAAGAACTGGAAATCCCTCCCTAACAGCACTCTGGATGACCCTACACAACACGGACTGGAACTCCCTCCCTAACAGCACTGTGGGCGCCTCTACACCATGCGGACTGGAACTCCCTCCCTAACCGCACTGTTGATGACCCTACACCACATGAACTGGAACCTCCACCCTTACAGCACTGTGGATGACCCTACACCACACGGACTGGAACTCTCTCCCTAAAAGCACTGTGGATGACCCGACACCACACAGAATGGAACAACATCCCTATAAGCACTGTGGGTACCACTACACCACACGAACTGGAACCTCCTCCTTAACAGCACAGTGGATGACCCTACACCACACGGACTGTAACTCCCTCCCTAATAGCACTTTGGATGACCGTAAACCACAAGGACTGGAAATCCCTCCCTTACAGCACTGTGGGTGCCTCTACACCATACGGACAGGAGCTCCCTCCCTAACAGCACTGTGGATGAATCTACACCACATGGACTGGAACTCCCTCCCTAACAGCACTGTGGATGACCCTACACCACACGGACTGGAAATCCCTCCCTAACAGAACTGTGGATGACCGTACACCGCACGGACTGGAACTCCCTCCCTAACAGCACTGTGGGTACCTCTACACCACACAGATTGGAACCCCCTCCCTTACAGCATTGTGGGTGTCCCTGCACCACATGGAATGGAACTCCCTCCATAACAGCACTGTGGATGACCCTACAACACACGGAGAGGAACTCCCTCCCTAAAAGCACTGTGGATGACCCTACACCACACTGGCTGGAACTCCCTCCCTAACAGCACTGTGAGTGCCTCTCCCCCATACAGACTGGTACTCCCTCCCTAACAGCACTGTGGATGACCCTACACCACAAGAACTGGCACCTCCTCCCTAACAGCACTGTGGGTTCCTCTACACCACATGGACGGGAACTCCCTCGCAAACAGCACTGTGGATGACCCTACACCACACGGACTGGAACGCCCTCCCTAACAGCACTGTGGATGACCCTAGAACAAACGGACAGGAACTCCCTCCCTAACAGCACTGTGGATGACCCTACACCATACGGACTGGAACTCCCTCCCGAACAGGACTGTGGATGACCCGACACCACACAGACTGGAACTCCCTTCCTAACAGCACTGTGGATGACCCTACACCACAGGAACTGGAACCTCCTCCCTAACAGCACTGTGGATGACCCTACACCACACAGACTGGAACTCCCTTCCTAACTGCACTGTGGATGACCCAACACCTCACGGACTGGAACTCCTTCCCGAACAGCACGGTGGATGACCCCACACCACACGGAATGGAAGTCCCTCCCTAACAGCACTGTGGATGACCCTACACTACACGGACTGGAACTCCCTCCCTAACAGCACTGTGGGTGCCTCTGCACCAGACGGACTGTAACTCCCTCCCTAACAGCACTGTGGGTGCCTCTACACCACATGTACTGTAACCTCCTCCCTAACAGTACTGTGGGTGCCTCTACACCATACGGACTGGAACTCCCTCCCTAACAGCACCGTGGATTACCCTACACCACACGAACTGGAACCTCCACCCTAACAGCACTGTGGATGCCTCTACACCACACGGACTGGAACTCCCTCCCTAACGGCACTGTGGGTGCCTTGATACCGTACGGACTGGATCTCCCTCCCTAACAGTATTGTTGGAGCCGCCACACCATACCGGCTCGAACTCCCTCCCTAACAGCACTGTGGGTTCCCCTACACCACACGAACTGGAACTCCCTCCCTAACAGCACCGTGGATGACCCTACACCACACGGACTGGAACTCCCTCCCTAATAGCACTGTGAATGACCCTAAACCACACGGACTGGAACTCCCTCCCTAACAGCACTGTGGGTGCCTCTGCGCCATACGGACTGGAACACCCTCCCTAACAGCAATGTGGATGTCCCTACGCCACACGAACTGTAACCTCCTCCCTAACAGTACCTTGGGTGCCTCTACACAACACGACTGAAACTCCCTCCCTAACAGTACTGTGGATGACCCTACACCACACGGACTGCAACTCCCTCCCTAACACCACTGTTAATGACACTACACCAAATGGACTGGAACTCCCTCCCTAACAGCACTGTGGATGCCTCTACACCACACGGACCCGAACTCCCTCCCTAACAGCACTGTGGGTGCCCTGACACCATACGGACTGTAACTCCCTCCCTAACAGCACTGTTGGTGCCGCCACAACATACCGACTCGAACTCACTCCCTAACAGCACTGTGGATGACCCTACACCACATAGACTTTAACTCCCTCGTTAATAGCACTGTGGATGACCCTACACCACACGGACTGGAACCCCCTCCCTAACAGCACTGTTATTGCCCCTACACCACACGGACTGGAACTCCCTGCCTAACAGCACTGTTATTGACCCTACACCACACAGAATGGAACACCCTCCCTAACAGCACTGTGGATGACCCTACGCAACACGGACTGGAACTCCCTCCCTAACAGCACTGTGGATTCCTCTGCACCATTCGGACTGGAACACCCTCCCTAACAGCACTGTGGATGTCCCTACGCCACACGGACTGGAACCTCCTCCCGAACAGCACTGTAGGTGCCTCTACACCACACGGACTGAAACTCCCTCCCTAACAGCACTGTGGATGACCCTACACCACACGGACTGGAACACCCTCCCTAACAGCACTGTGGATGACCCTACACCAAATGGACAGGATTTCCCTCCCAACAGCTCTGTGGATGACCCTAAACCACATGGACTGGAATTCCCTCCCTAACATCACTGTGGATGCCTCTACACCACACGGACTGGAACTCCCTCCCTAACAGCACTATGGGTGCCCTGACACCATACGGACTGGAACTCCCTCCCTAACAGCACTGTTATTGACCCTACACCGCACAGAATGGAACATCCTCCCTAACAGCACTGTGGATGACCCTTCGCAACACGGACTGGAACCTCCTCCCTAACAGCACTGTGGGTGCCTCTACACCATACGGGCTGGAACCCTTTCCCTAACAGCACTGTGGATGACCCTAAACCACACGGACTGGAACTCCTTCCCTAACAGGACTGTGGATGATCCTACAACACACGGACTGGAACTCCCTCCCTAACAGCACTTTGGATGACCCGACATCACACGGACCGGAACTTCCTCCCGAACAGCACTGTGGATGACTCTACACCATATGGACCGGATCTCCCTCCCAACAGCACTGTGGATCACCCTACACCACATGGACTGGTGCTCCCTCCCTAACAGCACTGTGGAAGACCCTACACCACACGGACTGTAACTCCCTCCCTAACAGCACTGTGGCTGCGTGTACACCACACGGACTGGAGCTCCCTCCCTAACAGCACTGTGGATCACCCTACACCACACAGACTGGAGCTCCCTCCCTAACAGCACTGTGGATCACCCTACACCACACGGACTGGAGCTCCCTCCCTAACAGCACTGTGGGTGCCCCAACACCATACGGACTGGAACTCCATCGCTAACAGTACTGTGGGTGCCCCCACACCATACGGACTGGATCTCACTCCCTAACAGCACCGTGGATGACCCTACACCACACGGACTGTAACCTCCTCCCTAACAGCACTGCTGGTTCCTCTACACCATACGGACTGGAACTCCCTCCCTAACAGCACTGTGGATGACCCTACACCACACGGACTGGAACTCCCTCCCTTACAGCACTGTGGATGACCCTACACCACATGGACTAGAACTCCCTCCCGGACAGCACTGTGGATGACCCTACACCACACGGACTGGAACTCCCTCCCTAACAGCACTGTGGATGCCTCTACACCATACGGATTGGAACTCCCTCCCTAACAGCACTGTTCTTGACCCTACACCACCCGGACTGGAACTCTCTTCCTAACAGCAGTGTGGGTGCCTCTGCATCATACGGACTGGAACACCCTCCCTAACAGGACTGTGGATGACCCTACAGCACACGGAATAGTACTCCCTCCCTGGCGGCACTATGGATGACCCTACACCACGCGGACTGGAACTCCCTCCCTAACAGCACTGTGGATGACCCTACACCACAAGGACCGGATCTTCCTCCCGAACAGCACTGTGTATGACCCTACACCAAATGGACAGGAACTCCCTCCCAACAGTTCTGTGGATGACCCTAAACCACATGGACTGGAATTCCCTCCCTAACATCACTGTGGATGACCCTACATCCCACGGACTGGAACTCCCTCCCTAACAGCACTGTTAATGACCCTACACCACACGGACTGGAACTCCCTCCCTAACAGCACTGTTATTAACCGTACACCGCACAGAATGGAACACCCTCCCTAACAGCACTGTGGATGATGCTACGGAACACGGACTGGACCCTCCTCCCTAACAGCTCTGATTGTGCCTCTGTACCATACGGCTGGAACTCTTTCCCGAACAGCACTGTGGATGACCCTAAACCACACGGACTGGAACTCCCTCCCTAACAGCACTGTGGATGATCCTACAACACAAGGACTGGAACTCCCTCCCTAACAGCACTTTGGATGACCCTACACCACACGGACCGGAAATTCCTCCCGAACAGCACTGTGGATGACCCTACACCATATGGACTGGAACTCCCTCCCAACAGCACTGTGGAACACCCTACACCACATGGACTGGAACTCCCTCCCTATCAGCACTCTTGATGACCCTACACCACACGGACTATAACTCCCTCCCTAACAGAACTGTGGGTGCCTCTACACCACACGGTCTGGAACTCCATCCCTAACAGCACTGTGGGTGCCCCTACACCATACAGACTGAAACTCCCTTTCTAACAGCACTGTGGGTGCCCCCACACCATACGGACTGGCACTCCCTCCCAAACAGCACTGTGGGTTCCCCCACATCATACGGACTGGAACTCCCTCCCTAACAGCACTGTGGATGACCCTACACCACACGGACTGTTACTCCCTCCCTAACAGCACTGTGGATGCCTCTGCACCACACGGACTGGAGCTCACTCCCTAACAGCACTTTGGGTGCCTCTACTCCACATGGACTGGAACTCCCTCCCTAACAGCATTGTGGGAGCCCCGATACCATTCCGAAAGGAAATCCCTCCCTAACAGCTTTGTGGGAGCCCCGATACCATTCCGAAAGGAAATCCCTCCCTAACAGCACTGTGGGTGCCCCTAAACCACACGAGCAGGAGCCCCCTCCCTAATATCACTGTTGATGCCCTAACACCGCACAGAATGGAACACCCTCCCAACAGCAATGTGGGTGCCCCTCCACCACACGAACTGGAACCTCCTCCCTCACAGCACTGTAGGTGACCCTACACCACACGGACTGGAACTCCCTCCCTAACAGCACTGTGGATGACCCTACACCACATATACTGGATTTCCCTCCCTAACAGCACTGTTAATGACCCTACACCACACAGACTGTCACTCCCTCCCTAACAGCACTGTGGGTGCCTGTACACCACACGGACAGGAGCTCCCTCCCTAACAGCACTGTGGGTGCCCCAACACCATACGGACTGGAACTCCCTCCCTAACAGCACTGTGGGTTCCCCCGCACCATACGGACTTGAACTCCCTCCCTAACAGCACTGTGGGTTCCCCCGCACCATACGGACTTGAACTCCCTCCCTAACAGCACTGTGGGTGCCCCAACACTATACGGACTGGAACTCACTCCCTAACAGCACTGTGGATGACCCTACACCACACGGACTGTAACCTCCTCCCTAACAGCACTGCTGGTTCCTCTACACCATATGGACTGGAACTCCCTCCCAACAGCACTGTGGGTGACCCTACACCATATGGACTGGATCTCCCTCCCGATAAGGACTGTGGGTGACCCTACACCATATGGACTGGATCTCCCTCCCGATAAGGACTGTGGGTGCCTCTACACCATACGGACTGGAACTCCCTCCCTAACAGCACTGTGGATGTCCCTACACCAAACGGACTGCAACTCCCTCCCTAACAGCACTGTGCGTGCCTCTACACCATACGGACTGGAACTCCCTCCCTAACAGCACGGTGGATGACCCTACACCACACAAACTGGAACTCCCTTCCTAATAGCGCTGTGGATGTCCCCACACCAAACGGACTGGAACTCCCTCCCTAACAGCACTGTGGGTGCACCTGCACCACACGGACTGGAACTCCCTTCCTAACAGCACTGTGCATGACCCTACAGCACACGGAATGGAACTCCCTCCCTAACAGCACTGTGGATAACCCTACACCACACCGACTGGAACTCCCTCCCTAACAGCACTGTGGGTGCCTCTACACCAGACGGACTGGAACCCCCTCCCTAACCGCACTGTGGGTGCCTCTACACCACACGGACTGGAACCTCCTCCCTAACAGTACTGTGGGTGCCTCTACAACACACGGACTGGAACCTCCTCCCTAACAGTATTGTGGGTGCCTCTACACCACACGGACTGGAACATCCTCCCGATCAGCACTGTGGATGTCCCTACACCATCATGGACTGGAACTCCCTCCCTAACAGCACTTTGGATGACCCTACACCACATATACTGGATTTCCCTCCCTAACAGCACTGTTAATGACCCTACACCACACAGACTGTAACTCCCTCCCTAACAGCACTGTGGGTGCCTGTACACCACACGGACTGGAGCTCCCTCCCTAACAGCACTGTGGGTGCCCCAATACCACACGGACTGGAACTCCATCCCTAACAGCACTGTGGACGATCCTACAACCCACGGACTGGAACTCCCTCCCTAACAGCACTGTGGATGACCCTACACCACATGGACCGGAACTTCCTCCCGAACAGCACTGTGGATGACCCTACACCATATGGATTGGAACTCCCTCCCAACAGCACCTTGGGTGCCTCTACACCACACGGATTGTAACTCCCTCCCTAATTGAACTATGTGTGCCTCTACTTCACACGGTCTGGAACTCCCTCCCTAACAGCGCTGTGGGTGCCCCCACACCATACGGACTTGAACTCCCTCCCTAACAGCACTGTGGGTGCCCCCACACCATAGAGACTGGCAATGCCTCCCAAACAGCACTGTGGGTTCCCCCACACCATACGGACTGGAACTCCCTCCCTAACAGCACTGTGGATAACCCTACACCACACGGACTGGAAGTCCCTCCCTAAAAGCACTGTGGGTTCCTCTGCACCATACGGACTGGAACACCCTCCCTAACAGCACTGTGGATGTCCCTACGACACACGGACTGGAACCTCCTCCCTAACAGTACTGTGGGTGCCTCTACACCACATGGACCGGATCTTCCTCCCGAACAGCACTGTGGATGACTCTACACCAAATGGACAGGAACTCCCTCCCAACAGCTCTGTGGATGACCCTAAACCACATGGACTGGAATTCCCTCCCTAACATCACTGTGGATGACCCTACACCACACGGACTGGAACTCCCTCCCTAACAGCACTGTTAATGACCCTACACCACATGGACTGGAACTCCCTCCCTAACAGCACTGTGGATGCCTCCACACCACACGGACAGAAACTCCCTCCCTAACAGCACTGTGGGTGCCCTGACACCATACGGACTGGAACTCCCTCTGTACCAGCACTGTTGGTGCCTCCACAACATACCGACTCGAACTCCCTCCCTAACAGCACTGTGGGTGCCCCTACACCACATGGACTGGAACTCCCTCCCTAGCAGCACTGTGGATGATCCTCCACCACATGGACTGGAACTCCCTCCCTAGCAGCACTGTGGATGAGACTACTCCACACGGACTGGAACTCCCTCCCTAACAGCACTATTAATGACCCTACACCACACGAACTGGAACTCCCTCCCTCACAGCACTGTTATTGACCCTACACCGCACAGAATGGAACACACTCCCTAACAGCACTTTGGATGACAATACACCACACGGACCGGATCTTCCTCCCGTACAGCACTGTGGATGACCCTACACCACATGGACTGGAACTCCCTCCCTAACAGCACTGTGGATGACCCTACACTACACGGACTGGAACTCCCTCCCTAACAGCACTGTGGGTGCCTCTACACCACACGGTCTGTAACTCCCTCCCTAACAGCACTGTGGGTGCCCCTACACCATACGGATTGGAACTCCCTCCCTAACAACACTGTGGGTGCCCCCACACCTTACGGACTGGCACTCCCTCCCAAACAGCACTGTGGGTTCCCCCACACCATACGGACTGGAACTCCCTCCCTAACAGCACTGTGGATGAACCTACACCACACGGACTGGTACTCCCTCCCTAACAGCACTGTGGGTGCCTCTGCACCACACGGACTGGAGCTCACTCCCTAACAAAACTTTGGTTGCCTCTACTCCACATGGACTGGAACTCCCTCCCTTACAGCACTGTGGGTGCCCCCACACCATTCCGACAGGAAATCCCTCCCTAACAGCACTGTGGGTGCCCCTACACCACACGAGCAGGAGCCCCCTCCCAACATCACTGTTGATGCCCTAACACCACACACAATGGAACACCCTCCCAACAGCAATTTGTGTGCCCCTCCACCACACGAACAGGAACCTCCTCCCTCACAGCACTGTGGATGACCCTACACCACACGGAATGGAACATCCTCCGGATCAGCACTGTGGATGTCCCTACACCACATGGACTGGAACTCCCTCCCTAACAGCACTGTGGATGACCCTACACCACATGGACTGGAATCCCTCCCTAACAGCACTGTGGATGACCGTACACCACACGGACTGGAACTCCCTCCCTAACAGCACTGTGGGTGCCTCTACACCATACGGACTGGAACTCCCTCCCTAAAAGCAATGTGGATGACCCGACACAACACGGACTGGAACCTCCTCCCTAACAGCACTGTGGATGGCCCTACACCACACGGACTGGAACTCTCTACCTAAAGGCACTGTGGATGACCCTACACCACACGGACTGGAACTCCCTCCCTAACTGCACTGTGGATGACACTACACCACACAGACTGGAACTCGCTTCCTAACAGCACTATGGATGACCCTACACCACACGGAATGGTACTCCCTCCCTAACAGCACTGTGGTTGACACTACACCACATGGACTGGAACTCCCTCCCTAACAGCACTGTGGGTGCCTCTACACCAGACGGACTGGAACTCCCTCCCTAACCTCACTGTGGGTGCCTCTACACCACACGGACTGGAACCTCCTCCCTAACAGTACTGTGGTTGCCTCTACACCATACGGACTGGAACTCCCACCCTTACAGCACTGTGGATGACCCTACACCACACGAACTGGAACCTCCTCCCTAACAGCACTGTGGATGACCCTACACCACACGGACTGGAACACCCTCCCTAACAGCACTGTGGGTGCCTCTACACCATACAGACTGGATCTCCCTCCCTAACAGCACTGTGGATGACCCTACACCATATTGACTGGAACTTCCTCCCAAACAGCACTGTGGGTGCCTCTGCACCAGACGGACTGGAACTCCCTCCCTAACAGCACTGTGGATGACCCTACACCACATGGACTGGAACCTCCTCCCGAACAGTACTGTTGGTGCCTTTACACCATACGGACTGGAACTCCCTCCCTAACAGCACTGTGGATTACCCTACACCACACGAACTGGAACCTCCTCCCTAACAGCACTGTGGATGACCCTACACCACACGGACTGGAACACCCTCCCTAACAGCACTGTGGGTGCCTCTACACCATACAGACTGGATCTCCCTACCTAACAGCAATGTGGATGACCCTACACCATATTGACTGGAACTCCCTCCCAAACAGCACTGTGGGTGCCTCTGCACCAGACGGACTGGAACTCCCTCCCTAACAGCACTGTGGATGACCCTACACCACATGGACTGGAACCTCCTCCCGAACAGTACTGTTGGTGCCTTTACACCATACGGACTGGAACTCCCTCCCATCAGCACTGTGGATGACCCTACACCACACTAACTGGAACCTCCTCCCTAACAGCACTGTGGATGTCCCTACACCAAACGGACTGGAACTCCCTCCCTAACAGCACTGTGCGTGCCTCTACACCATACGGAATGGAACTCCCTCCCTAACAGCACAGTGGATGACCCTATACCACACAAACTGGAACTCCCTTCCTAACAGCGCTGTGGATGTCCCTACACCAAACGGACTGGAACTCCCTCCCTAACAGCACTGTGCGTGCCTCTACACCATACGGACTGGAACTACCTCCCTAACAGCACGGTGGATGACCCTACACCACCCAAACTGGAACTCCCTTCCTAACAGCACTGTGGATGTCCCTACACCAAACGGACTGGAACTCCCTCCCTAACAGCACCGTGGGTGCCTCTGCACCATACGGACTGGAATTCTCTCCCTAACAGCACTGTGGATGACCCTACACCACATGGACTGGAACTCACTCCCTAACTGCACTGTGGGTGCCTCTGCTCCAGACGGACTGGAACTCCCTCCCTAACTGCACTGTGGATGACCCTACACCACATGGACTGGAACTCCCTCCCTACCAGCACTGTTATTGACCCTACACCACACAGAATGGAACTCCCTCCCTAACAGCACTTTGGATGACCCTACACCACACAGAATGGAACACCCTCTCTAACAGCACTGTGGATGACCCTACGCCATACGGACTGGAACCTCCTCTCTAACAGCACTGTGGGTGCCTCTCCACCATACGGGCTGGAACTCTTTCCCTAACAGCACTGTGGATGACACTAAACCACACGGACTGGAACTCCATCCCTAACAGCACTGTGGACGATCCTACAACCCACGGACTGGAACTCCCTCCCTAACAGCACTGTTAATGACCCTACACCACACGAACTGGAACTCCCTCCCTCACAACACTGTTATTGACCCTACACCGCACAGAATGGAACACACTCCCTAACAGCACTTTGGATGACCCTACACCACACGGACCGGATCTTCCTCCCGAACAGCACTATAGATGACCCTACACCATATGGACTGGAACTCCCTCCCAACAGCACTGTGGATGACCCTACACCACATGGATTGGAACTCCCTCCCTAACAGCACTGTGGATGACCCTACACTACACGGACTGGAACTCCGTCCCTAACAGCACTGTGGGTGCCTCTACAACACACGGTCTGTAACTCCCTCCCTAACAGCACTGTGGGTGCCCCTACACCATACGGATTGGAACTCCCTCCCTAACAGCACTGTGGGTGCCCCCACACTATACGGACTGGAACTCCCTCCCTAACAGCACTGTGGATGACCCTACACCACACGGACTGGTACTCCCTCCCTAACAGCACTGTGGGTGCCTCTGCACCACACGGACTGTACCTCACTCCCTAACAGCACTTTGGTTGCCTCTACTCCACATGGACTGGAACTCCCTCCCTTACAGCACTGTGGGTGCCCCCACACCATTCCGACAGGAAATCCCTCCCTAACAGCACTGTGGGTGCCCCTACACCACACGAGCAGGAGCCCCCTCCCAACATCACTGTTGATGCCCTAACACCACACAGAATGGAACACCCTCCCAACAGCAATTTGTGTGCCCCTCCACCACACGAACAGGAACCTCCTCCCTCACAGCACTGTTGGTGACCCTACACCACTCGGACTGGAACTCCCTCCCTAACAACACTGTGGATGACCCTACACCACACGGAATGGAACATCCTCCGGATCAGCACTGTGGATGTCCCTACACCACATGGACAAGAACTCCCTCCCTAACAGCACTGTGGATGACCCTACACCACATATACTGGATTTCCGTCCCTAACAGCACTGTGGATGACCCTACACCACATGGACTGGAATTCTCTCCCTAACAGCACTGTGGATGACCCTACACCACATGGACTGGAACTCACTCCCTAACTGCACTGTGGGTGCCTCTGCTCCAGACGGACTGGAACTCCCTCCCTAACAGCACTTTGGATGACCCTACACCACAGGGACTGGAACTCCCTGCCTAACAGCACTGTTATTGACCCTACACCACGCAGAATGGAACACCCTCTCTAACAGCACTGTGGATGACCCTACGCAATACGGACTGGAACCTCCTCCCTAACAGCGCTGTGGGTGTCTCTCCACCATACGGGCTGGAACTCTTTCCCTAACAGCACTGTGGATGACACTAAACCACACGGACTGGAACTCCATCCCTAACAGCACTGTGGACGATCCTACAACCCACGGACTGGAACTCCCTCCCTAACAGCACTGTGGATGACCCTACACCACATGGACCGGAACTTCCTCCCGAACAGCACTGTGGATGACCCTACACCATACGGATTGGAACTCCCTCCCAACAGCACCTTGGGTGCCTCTACACCACACGGACTGTAACTCCCTCCCTAATTGAACTATGTGTGCCTCTACTTCACACGGTCTGGAACTCCCTCCCTAACAGCACTGTGGGTGCCCCCACACCGTACGGACTTGAACTCCCTCCCTAACAGCACTGTGGGTGCCCCCACACCATAGAGACTGGCACTCCCTCCCAAACAGCACTGTGGGTTCCCCCACACCATACGGACTGGAACTCCCTCCCTAACAGCACTGTGGATAGCCCTACACCACACGGACTGGAACACCCTCCCTAACAGCACTGTGGATGTCCCTACGACACACGGAATGGAACCTCCTCCCTAACAGTACTGTGGGTGCCTCTACACCACACGGACCAGATCTTCCTCCCGAACAGCACTGTGGATGACTCTACACCAAATGGACTGGAACTCCCTCCCTAACAGCACTGTGGATGACCCTACACCACACGGACCGGAACTTCCTCCCGGACAGCACTGTGGATGACGCTACACCATATGGACTGTAGTTCCCTCCCAATAGCACTGTGGATGATCCTACACCATACGGACTGGAACTCCCTCCCAAAAAGGACTGTGGGTGCCTCTACGCCATACGGATTGAAACTCCCTCCCTATCAGCACTGTTGTTGACCCTACACCACCTGGACTGGAACTCCCTCCCTTACAGCAGTGTGGGTGCCCCTACACCATTCGGATTGGAACTCTCTCCCTAACAGAACTGTGTGTGCCCCCACACCATATGGACTGTAACTCCCTCCCTAACAGCACTGTGGGTGCACCCGCACCACACGGACTGGAACTCCCTTCCTAACAGCACTGTGCATGACCCTACAGCACACGGAATGGAACTCCCTCCCTAACAGCACTGTGGATGACCCTACACCACACCGACTGGAACTCCCTCCCTAACAGCACTGTGGGTGCCTCTACACCAGACGGACTGGAACCCCCTCCCTAACCGCACTGTGGGTGCCTCTACACCACACGGACTGGAACCTCCTCCCTAACAGTACTGTGGGTGCCTCTACAACACACGGACTGGAACCTCCTCCCTAACAGTATTGTGGGTGCCTCTACACCACACGGACTGGAACATCCTCCCGATCAGCACTGTGGATGTCCCTACACCATCATGGACTGGAACTCCCTCCCTAACAGCACTTTGGATGACCCTACACCACATATACTGGATTTCCCTCCCTAACAGCACTGTTAATGACCCTACACCACACAGACTGTAACTCCCTCCCTAACAGCACTGTGGGTGCCTGTACACCACACGGACTGGAGCTCCCTCCCTAACAGCACTGTGGGTGCCCCAATACCACACGGACTGGAACTCCATCCCTAACAGCACTGTGGATGATCCTACAACCCACGGACTGGAACTCCCTCCCTAACAGCACTGTGGATGACCCTACACCACATGGACCGGAACTTCCTCCCGAACAGCACTGTGGATGACCCTACACCATACGGATTGGAACTCCCTCCCAACAGCACCTTGGGTGCCTCTACACCACACGGACTGTAACTCCCTCCCTAATTGAACTATGTGTGCCTCTACTTCACACGGTCTGGAACTCCCTCCCTAACAGCACTGTGGGTGCCCCCACACCGTACGGACTTGAACTCCCTCCCTAACAGCACTGTGGGTGCCCCCACACCATAGTGACTGGCACTCCCTCCCAAACAGCACTGTGGGTTCCCCCACACCATACGGACTGGAACTCCCTCCCTAACAGCACTGTGGATAGCCCTACACCACACGGACTGGAACACCCTCCCTAACAGCACTGTGGATGTCCCTACGACACACGGAATGGAACCTCCTCCCTAACAGTACTGTGGGTGCCTCTACACCACACGGACCGGATCTTCCTCCCGAACAGCACTGTGGATGACTCTACACCAAATGGACTGGAACTCCCTCCCTAACAGCACTGTGGATGACCCTACACCACACGGACCGGAACTTCCTCCCGGACAGCACTGTGGATGACGCTACACCATATGGACTGTAGTTCCCTCCCAACAGCACTGTGGATGATCCTACACCATACGGACTGGAACTCCCTCCCAAAAAGGACTGTGGGTGCCTCTACGCCATACGGATTGAAACTCCCTCCCTAACAGCACTGTTGTTGACCCTACACCACCTGGACTGGAACTCCCTCCCTTACAGCAGTGTGGGTGCCCCTACACCATTCGGATTGGAACTCTCTCCCTAACAGAACTGTGTGTGCCCCCACACCATATGGACTGTAACTCCCTCCCTAACAGCACTGTGGGTGCACCCGCACCACACGGACTGGAACTCCCTTCCTAACAGCACTGTGCATGACCCTACAGCACACGGAATGGAACTCCCTCCCTAACAGCACTGTGGATGACCCTACACCACACCGACTGGAACTCCCTCCCTAACAGCACTGTGGGTGCCTCTACACCAGACGGACTGGAACCCCCTCCCTAACCGCACTGTGGGTGCCTCTACACCACACGGACTGGAACCTCCTCCCTAACAGTACTGTGGGTGCCTCTACAACACACGGACTGGAACCTCCTCCCTAACAGTATTGTGGGTGCCTCTACACCACACGGACTGGAACATCCTCCCGATCAGCACTGTGGATGTCCCTACACCATCATGGACTGGAACTCCCTCCCTAACAGCACTTTGGATGACCCTACACCACATATACTGGATTTCCCTCCCTAACAGCACTGTTAATGACCCTACACCACACAGACTGTAACTCCCTCCCTAACAGCACTGTGGGTGCCTGTACACCACACGGACTGGAGCTCCCTCCCTAACAGCACTGTGGGTGCCCCAATACCATACGGACTGGAACTCCATCCCTAACAGCACTGTGGATGATCCTACAACCCACGGACTGGAACTCCCTCCCTAACAGCACTGTGGATGACCCTACACCACATGGACCGGAACTTCCTCCCGAACAGCACTGTGGATGACCCTACACCATATGGATTGGAACTCGCTCCCAACAGCACCTTGGGTGCCTCTACACCACACGGATTGTAACTCCCTCCCTAATTGAACTATGTGTGCCTCTACTTCACACGGTCTGGAACTCCCTCCCTAACAGCACTGTGGGTGCCCCCACACCGTACGGACTTGAACTCCCTCCCTAACAGCACTGTGGGTGCCCCCACACCATAGAGACTGGCACTCCCTCCCAAACAGCACTGTGGGTTCCCCCACACCATACGGACTGGAACTCCCTCCCTAACAGCACTGTGGATAGCCCTACACCACACGGACTGGAACACCCTCCCTAACAGCACTGTGGATGTCCCTACGACACACGGAATGGAACCTCCTCCCTAACAGTACTGTGGGTGCCTCTACACCACACGGACCTGATCTTCCTCCCGAACAGCACTGTGGATGACCCTACACCACACGGACTGGAACTCCCTCCCTAACAGCACTGTGGATGACCCTACACCACACGGACCGGAACTTCCTCCCGGACAGCACTGTGGATGACGCTACACCATATGGACTGTAGTTCCCTCCCAACAGCACTGTGGATGATCCTACACCATACGGACTGGAACTCCCTCCCAAAAAGGACTGTGGGTGCCTCTACGCCATACGGATTGAAACTCCCTCCCTAACAGCACTGTTGTTGACCCTACACCACCTGGACTGGAACTCCCTCCCTTACAGCAGTGTGGGTGCCCCTACACCATTCGGATTGGAACTCTCTCCCTAACAGAACTGTGTGTGCCCCCACACCATATGGACTGTAACTCCCTCCCTAACAGCACTGTGGGTGCACCCGCACCACACGGACTGGAACTCCCTTCCTAACAGCACTGTGCATGACCCTACAGCACACGGAATGGAACTCCCTCCCTAACAGCACTGTGGATGACCCTACACCACACCGACTGGAACTCCCTCCCTAACAGCACTGTGGGTGCCTCTACACCAGACGGACTGGAACCCCCTCCCTAACCGCACTGTGGGTGCCTCTACACCACACGGACTGGAACCTCCTCCCTAACAGTACTGTGGGTGCCTCTACAACACACGGACTGGAACCTCCTCCCTAACAGTATTGTGGGTGCCTCTACACCACACGGACTGGAACATCCTCCCGATCAGCACTGTGGATGTCCCTACACCATCATGGACTGGAACTCCCTCCCTAACAGCACTTTGGATGACCCTACACCACATATACTGGATTTCCCTCCCTAACAGCACTGTTAATGACCCTACACCACACAGACTGTAACTCCCTCCCTAACAGCACTGTGGGTGCCTGTACACCACACGGACTGGAGCTCCCTCCCTAACAGCACTGTGGGTGCCCCAATACCACACGGACTGGAACTCCATCCCTAACAGCACTGTGGATGATCCTACAACCCACGGACTGGAACTCCCTCCCTAACAGCACTGTGGATGACCCTACACCACATGGACCGGAACTTCCTCCCGAACAGCACTGTGGATGACCCTACACCATATGGATTGGAACTCGCTCCCAACAGCACCTTGGGTGCCTCTACACCACACGGATTGTAACTCCCTCCCTAATTGAACTATGTGTGCCTCTACTTCACACGGTCTGGAACTCCCTCCCTAACAGCACTGTGGGTGCCCCCACACCATAGAGACTGGCAATGCCTCCCAAACAGCACTGTGGGTTCCCCCACACCATACGGACTGGAACTCCCTCCCTAACAGCACTGTGGATAACCCTACACCACACGGACTGGAAGTCCCTCCCTAAAAGCACGGTGGGTTCCTCTGCACCATACGGACTGGAACACCCTCCCTAACAGCACTGTGGATGTCCCTACGACACACGGAATGGAACCTCCTCCCTAACAGTACTGTGGGTGCCTCTACACCACACGGACCGGATCTTCCTCCCGAACAGCACTGTGGATGACTCTACACCAAATGGACTGGAACTCCCTCCCTAACAGCACTGTGGATGACCCTACACCACACGGACCGGAACTTCCTCCCGGACAGCACTGTGGATGACGCTACACCATATGGACTGTAGTTCCCTCCCAACAGCACTGTGGATGATCCTACACCATACGGACTGGAACTCCCTCCCAAAAAGGACTGTGGGTGCCTCTACGCCATACGGATTGAAACTCCCTCCCTAACAGCACTGTTGTTGACCCTACACCACCTGGACTGGAACTCCCTCCCTTACAGCAGTGTGGGTGCCCCTACACCATTCGGATTGGAACTCTCTCCCTAACAGAACTGTGTGTGCCCCCACACCATATGGACTGTAACTCCCTCCCTAACAGCACTGTGGGTGCACCCGCACCACACGGACTGGAACTCCCTTCCTAACAGCACTGTGCATGACCCTACAGCACACGGAATGGAACTCCCTCCCTAACAGCACTGTGGATGACCCTACACCACACCGACTGGAACTCCCTCCCTAACAGCACTGTGGGTGCCTCTACACCAGACGGACTGGAACCCCCTCCCTAACCGCACTGTGGGTGCCTCTACACCACACGGACTGGAACCTCCTCCCTAACAGTACTGTGGGTGCCTCTACAACACACGGACTGGAACCTCCTCCCTAACAGTATTGTGGGTGCCTCTACACCACACGGACTGGAACATCCTCCCGATCAGCACTGTGGATGTCCCTACACCATCATGGACTGGAACTCCCTCCCTAACAGCACTTTGGATGACCCTACACCACATATACTGGATTTCCCTCCCTAACAGCACTGTTAATGACCCTACACCACACAGACTGTAACTCCCTCCCTAACAGCACTGTGGGTGCCTGTACACCACACGGACTGGAGCTCCCTCCCTAACAGCACTGTGGGTGCCCCAATACCACACGGACTGGAACTCCATCCCTAACAGCACTGTGGATGATCCTACAAACCACGGACTGGAACTCCCTCCCTAACAGCACTGTGGATGACCCTACACCACATGGACCGGAACTTCCTCCCGAACAGCACTGTGGATGACCCTACACCATACGGATTGGAACTCCCTCCCAACAGCACCTTGGGTGCCTCTACACCACACGGACTGTAACTCCCTCCCTAATTGAACTATGTGTGCCTCTACTTCACACGGTCTGGAACTCCCTCCCTAACAGCACTGTGGGTGCCCCCACACCGTACGGACTTGAACTCCCTCCCTAACAGCACTGTGGGTGCCCCCACACCATAGAGACTGGCACTCCCTCCCAAACAGCACTGTGGGTTCCCCCACACCATACGGACTGGAACTCCCTCCCTAACAGCACTGTGGATAGCCCTACACCACACGGACTGGAACACCCTCCCTAACAGCACTGTGGATGTCCCTACGACACACGGAATGGAACCTCCTCCCTAACAGTACTGTGGGTGCCTCTACACCACACGGACCGGATCTTCCTCCCGAACAGCACTGTGGATGACTCTACACCAAATGGACTGGAACTCCCTCCCTAACAGCACTGTGGATGACCCTACACCACACGGACCGGAACTTCCTCCCGGACAGCACTGTGGATGACGCTACACCATATGGACTGTAGTTCCCTCCCAACAGCACTGTGGATGATCCTACACCATACGGACTGGAACTCCCTCCCAAAAAGGACTGTGGGTGCCTCTACGCCATACGGATTGAAACTCCCTCCCTAACAGCACTGTTGTTGACCCTACACCACCTGGACTGGAACTCCCTCCCTTACAGCAGTGTGGGTGCCCCTACACCATTCGGATTGGAACTCTCTCCCTAACAGAACTGTGTGTGCCCCCACACCATATGGACTGTAACTCCCTCCCTAACAGCACTGTGGGTGCACCCGCACCACACGGACTGGAACTCCCTTCCTAACAGCACTGTGCATGACCCTACAGCACACGGAATGGAACTCCCTCCCTAACAGCACTGTGGATGACCCTACACCACACCGACTGGAACTCCCTCCCTAACAGCACTGTGGGTGCCTCTACACCAGACGGACTGGAACCCCCTCCCTAACAGCACTGTGGGTGCCTCTACACCACACGGACTGGAACCTCCTCCCTAACAGTACTGTGGGTGCCTCTACAACACACGGACTGGAACCTCCTCCCTAACAGTATTGTGGGTGCCTCTACACCACACGGACTGGAACATCCTCCCGATCAGCACTGTGGATGTCCCTACACCATCATGGACTGGAACTCCCTCCCTAACAGCACTTTGGATGACCCTACACCACATATACTGGATTTCCCTCCCTAACAGCACTGTTAATGACCCTACACTACACAGACTGTAACTCCCTCCCTAACAGCACTGTGGGTGCCTGTACACCACACGGACTGGAGCTCCCTCCCTAACAGCACTGTGGGTGCCCCAATACCACACGGACTGGAACTCCATCCCTAACAGCACTGTGGATGATCCTACAACCCACGGACTGGAACTCCCTCCCTAACAGCACTGTGGATGACCCTACACCACATGGACCGGAACTTCCTCCCGAACAGCACTGTGGATGACCCTACACCATATGGATTGGAACTCGCTCCCAACAGCACCTTGGGTGCCTCTACACCACACGGATTGTAACTCCCTCCCTAATTGAACTATGTGTGCCTCTACTTCACACGGTCTGGAACTCCCTCCCTAACAGCACTGTGGGTGCCCCCACACCGTACGGACTTGAACTCCCTCCCTAACAGCACTGTGGGTGCCCCCACACCATAGAGACTGGCAATGCCTCCCAAACAGCACTGTGGGTTCCCCCACACCATACGGACTGGAACTCCCTCCCTAACAGCACTGTGGATAACCCTACACCACACGGACTGGAAGTCCCTCCCTAAAAGCACGGTGGGTTCCTCTGCACCATACGGACTGGAACACCCTCCCTAACAGCACTGTGGATGTCCCTACGACACACGGACTGGAACCTCCTCCCTAACAGTACTGTGGGTGCCTCTACACCACACGGACCGGATCTTCCTCCCGAACAGCACTGTGGATGACTCTACACCAAATGGACAGGAACTCCCTCCCAACAGCTCTGTGGATGACCCTAAACCACATGGACTGGAATTCCCTCCCTAACATCACTGTGGATGACCCTACACCACACGGACTGGAACTCCCTCCCTAACTGCACTGTTAATGAACCTACACCACATGGACTTGAACTCCCTCCCTAACAGCACTGTGGATGCCTCCACACCACACGGACAGAAACTCCCTCCCTAACAGCACTGTGGGTGCCCTGACACCATACGGACTGGAACTCCCTCTGTACCAGCACTGTTGGTGCCTCCACAACATACCGACTCGAACTCCCTCCCTAACAGCACTGTGGGTGCCCCTACACCACATGGACTGGAACTCCCTCCCTAGCAGCACTGTGGATGATCCTCCACCACATGGACTGGAACTCCCTCCCTAACAACACTGTGGATGAGACTACTCCACACGGACTGGAACTCCCTCCCTAACAGCACTATTAATGACCCTACACCACACGAACTGGAACTCCCTCCCTCACAGCACTGTTATTGACCCTACACCGCACAGAATGGAACACACTCCCTAACAGCACTTTGGATGACAATACACCACACGGACCGGATCTTCCTCCCGTACAGCATTGTGGATGACCCTACACCATATGGACTGGAACTCCCTCCCAACAGCACTGTGGATGACCCTACACCACATGGACTGGAACTCCCTCCCTAACAGCACTGTGGATGACCCTACACTACACGGACTGGAACTCCCTCCCTAACAGCACTGTGGGTGCCTCTACACCACACGGTCTGTAACTCCCTCCCTAACAGCACTGTGGGTGCCCCTACACCATACGGATTGGAACTCCCTCCCTAACAACACTGTGGGTGCCCCCACACCTTACGGACTGGCACTCCCTCCCAAACAGCACTGTGGGTTCCCCCACACCATACGGACTGGAACTCCCTCCCTAACAGCACTGTGGATGAACCTACACCACACGGACTGGTACTCCCTCCCTAACAGCACTGTGGGTGCCTCTGCACCACACGGACTGGAGCTCACTCCCTAACAGCACTTTGGTTGCCTCTACTCCACATGGACTGGAACTCCCTCCCTTACAGCACTGTGGGTGCCCCCACACCATTCCGACAGGAAATCCCTCCCTAACAGCACTGTGGGTGCCCCTACACCACACGAGCAGGAGCCCCCTCCCAACATCACTGTTGATGCCCTAACACCACACACAATGGAACACCCTCCCAACAGCAATTTGTGTGCCCCTCCACCACACGAACTGGAACCTCCTCCCTCACAGCACTGTTGGTGACCCTACACCACACGGACTGGAACTCCCTCCCTAACAACACTGTGGATGACCCTACACCACACGGAATGGAACATCCTCCGGATCAGCACTGTGGATGTCCCTACACCACATGGACTGGAACTCCCTCCCTAACAGCACTGTGGATGACCCTACACCACATGGACTGGAATCCCTCCCTAACAGCACTGTGGATGACCGTACACCACACGGACTGGAACTCCCTCCCTAACAGCACTGTGGGTGCCTCTACACCATACGGACTGGAACTCCCTCCCTAAAAGCAATGTGGATGACCCGACACAACACGGACTGGAACCTCCTCCCTAACAGCACTGTGGATGGCCCTACACCACACAGACTGGAACTCTCTACCTAAAGGCACTGTGGATGACCCTACACCACACGGACTGGAACTCCCTCCCTAACTGCACTGTGGGTGACACTACACCACACAGACTGGAACTCGCTTCCTAACAGCACTATGGATGACCCTACACCACACGGAATGGAACTCCCTCCCTAACAGCACTCTGGTTGACCCTACACCACATGGACTGGAATTCCCTCCCTAACATCACTGTGGATGACCCTACACCACACGGACTGGAACTCCCTCCCTAACTGCACTGTTAATGAACCTACACCACATGGACTTGAACTCCCTCCCTAACAGCACTGTGGATGCCTCCACACCACACGGACAGAAACTCGCTCCCTAACAGCACTGTGGGTGCCCTGACACCATACGGACTGGAACTCCCTCTGTACCAGCACTGTTGGTGCCTCCACAACATACCGACTCGAACTCCCTCCCTAACAGCACTGTGGGTGCCCCTACACCACATGGACTGGAACTCCCTCCCTAGCAGCACTGTGGATGATCCTCCACCACATGGACTGGAACTCCCTCCCTAACAACACTGTGGATGAGACTACTCCACACGGACTGGAACTCCCTCCCTAACAGCACTATTAATGACCCTACACCACACGAACTGGAACTCCCTCCCTCACAGCACTGTTATTGACCCTACACCGCACAGAATGGAACACACTCCCTAACAGCACTTTGGATGACAATACACCACACGGACCGGATCTTCCTCCCGTACAGCATTGTGGATGACCCTACACCATATGGACTGGAACTCCCTCCCAACAGCACTGTGGATGACCCTACACCACATGGACTGGAACTCCCTCCCTAACAGCACTGTGGATGACCCTACACTACACGGACTGGAACTCCCTCCCTAACAGCACTGTGGGTGCCTCTACACCACACGGTCTGTAACTCCCTCCCTAACAGCACTGTGGGTGCCCCTACACCATACGGATTGGAACTCCCTCCCTAACAACACTGTGGGTGCCCCCACACCTTACGGACTGGCACTCCCTCCCAAACAGCACTGTGGGTTCCCCCACACCATACGGACTGGAACTCCCTCCCTAACAGCACTGTGGATGAACCTACACCACACGGACTGGTACTCCCTCCCTAACAGCACTGTGGGTGCCTCTGCAGCACACGGACTGGAGCTCACTCCCTAACAGCACTTTGGTTGCCTCTACTCCACATGGACTGGAACTCCCTCCCTTACAGCACTGTGGGTGCCCCCACACCATTCCGACAGGAAATCCCTCCCTAACAGCACTGTGGGTGCCCCTACACCACACGAGCAGGAGCCCCCTCCCAACATCACTGTTGATGCCCTAACACCACACACAATGGAACACCCTCCCAACAGCAATTTGTGTGCCCCTCCACCACACGAACTGGAACCTCCTCCCTCACAGCACTGTTGGTGACCCTACACCACACGGACTGGAACTCCCTCCTTAACAACACTGTGGATGACCCTACACCACACGGAATGGAACATCCTCCGGATCAGCACTGTGGATGTCCCTACACCACATGGACTGGAACTCCCTCCCTAACAGCACTGTGGATGACCCTACACCACATGGACTGGAATCCCTCCCTAACAGCACTGTGGATGACCGTACACCACACGGACTGGAACTCCCTCCCTAACAGCACTGTGGGTGCCTCTACACCATACGGACTGGAACTCCCTCCCTAAAAGCAATGTGGATGACCCGACACAACACGGACTGGAACCTCCTCCCTAACAGCACTGTGGATGGCCCTACACCACACAGACTGGAACTCTCTACCTAAAGGCACTGTGGATGACCCTACACCACACGGACTGGAACTCCCTCCCTAACTGCACTGTGGGTGACACTACACCACACAGACTGGAACTCGCTTCCTAACAGCACTATGGATGACCCTACACCACACGGAATGGAACTCCCTCCCTAACAGCACTCTGGTTGACCCTACACCACATGGACTGGAACTCCCTCCCTAACAAGCACTGTGGGTGCCTCTACACCAGACGGACTGGAACTCCCTCCCTAACCTCACTGTGGGTGCCTCTACACCACACGGACTGGAACCTCCTCCCTAACAGTACTGTGGTTGCCTCTACACCATACGGACTGGAACTCCCACCCTTACAGCACTGTGGATGACCCTACACCACACGAGCTGGAACCTCCTCCCTAACAGCACTGTGGATGACCCTACACCACACGGACTGGAACACCCTCCCTAACAGCACTGTGGGTGCCTCTACACCATACAGACTGGATCTCCCTCCCTAACAGCACTGTGGATGACCCTACACCATATTGACTGGAACTTCCTCCCAAACAGCACTGTGGGTGCCTCTGCACCAGACGGACTGGAACTCCCTCCCTAACAGCACTGTAGATGACCCTACACCACATGGACTGGAACCTCCTCCCGAACAGTACTGTTGGTGCCTTTACACCATACGGACTGGAACTCCCTCCCTAACAGCACTGTGGATTACCCTACACCACACGAACTGGAACCTCCTCCCTAACAGCACTGTGGATGACCCTACACCACACGGACTGGAACACCCTCCCTAACAGCACTGTGGGTGCCTCTACACCATACAGACTGGATCTCCCTCCCTAACAGCACTGTGGATGACCCTACACCATATTGACTGGAACTCCCTCCCAAACAGCACTGTGGGTGCCTCTGCACCAGACGGACTGGAACTCCCTCCCTAACAGCACTGTGGATGACCCTACACCACATGGACTGGAACCTCCTCCCGAACAGTACTGTTGGTGCCTTTACACCATACGGACTGGAACTCCCTCCCTAACAGCACAGTGGATGACCCTATACCACACAAACTGGAACTCCCTTCCTAACAGCGCTGTGGATGTCCCTACACCAAACGGACTGGAACTCCCTCCCTAACAGCACTGTGCGTGCCTCTACACCATACGGACTGGAACTACCTCCCTAACAGCACGGTGGATGACCCTACACCACACAAACTGGAACTCCCTTCCTAACAGCACTGTGGATGTCCCTACACCAAACGGACTGGAACTCCCTCCCTAACAGCACCGTGGGTGCCTCTGCACCATACGGACTGGAATTCTCTCCCTAACAGCACTGTGGATGACCCTACACCACACGGACTGGAACACCCTCCCTAACAGCACTGTGGATGTCCCTACGACACACGGACTGGAACCTCCTCCCTAACAGTACTGTGGGTGCCTCTACACCACACGGACCGGATCTTCCTCCCGAACAGCACTGTGGATGACTCTACACCAAATGGACTGGAACTCCCTCCCTAACAGCACTGTGGATGACCCTACACCACATGGACTGGAACTCACTCCCTAACTGCACTGTGGGTGCCTCTGCTCCAGACGGACTGGAACTCCCTCCCTAACAGCACTGTGGATGACCCTACACCACACGGACTGGAACATCCTCCCGATCAGCACTGTTGATGTCCCTTCACCATCATGGACTGGAACTCCCTCCCTAACAGCACTTTGGATGACCCTACACCACATATACTGGATTTCCCTCCCTAACAGCACTGTTAATGACCCTACACCACACAGACTGTAACTCTCTCCCTAACAGCACTGTGGGTGCCTGTACACCACACGGACTGGAGCTCCCTCCCTAACAGCACTGTGGGTGCCCCAATACCATACGGACTGGAACTCCCTCCCTAATAGCACTGTGGATGACCCTACACCACACTAACTGTAACCTCCTCCCTAACAGCACTGTGGATGTCCCTACACCAAACGGACTGGAACTCCCTCCCTAACAGCACTGTGCGTGCCTCTACACCATACGGACTGGAACTCCCTCCCTAACAGCACTGTAGATGACCCTACACCACATGGACTGGAACCTCCTCCCGAACAGTACTGTTGGTGCCTTTACACCATACGGACTGGAACTCCCTCCCTAACAGCACTGTGGATTACCCTACACCACACGAACTGGAACCTCCTCCCTAACAGCACTGTGGATGACCCTATACCACACGGACTGGAACACCCTCTCTAACAGCACTGTGGGTGCCTCTACACCATACAGACTGGATCTCCCTCCCTAACAGCACTGTGGATGACCCTACACCATAGTGACTGGAACTCCCTCCCAAACAGCACTGTGGGTGCCTCTGCACCAGACGGACTGGAACTCCCTCCCTAACAGCACTGTGGATGACCCTACACCACATGGACTGGAACCTCCTCCCGAACAGTACTGTTGGTGCCTTTACACCATACGGACTGGAACTCCCTCCCTAACAGCACAGTGGATGACCCTATACCACACAAACTGGAACTCCCTTCCTAACAGCGCTGTGGATGTCCCTACACCAAACGGACTGGAACTCCCTCCCTAACAGCACTGTGCGTGCCTCTACACCATACGGACTGGAACTACCTCCCTAACAGCACGGTGGATGACCCTACACCACACAAACTGGAACTCCCTTCCTAACAGCACTGTGGATGTCCCTACACCAAACGGACTGGAACTCCCTCCCTAACAGCACCGTGGGTGCCTCTGCACCATACGGACTGGAATTCTCTCCCTAACAGCACTGTGGATGACCCTACACCACACGGACTGGAACACCCTCCCTAACAGCACTGTGGATGTCCCTACGACACACGGACTGGAACCTCCTCCCTAACAGTACTGTGGGTGCCTCTACACCACACGGACCGGATCTTCCTCCCGAACAGCACTGTGGATGACTCTACACCAAATGGACTGGAACTCCCTCCCTAACAGCACTGTGGATGACCCTACACCACATGGACTGGAACTCACTCCCTAACTGCACTGTGGGTGCCTCTGCTCCAGACGGACTGGAACTCCCTCCCTAACAGCACTGTGGATGACCCTACACCACACGGACTGGAACATCCTCCCGATCAGCACTGTTGATGTCCCTTCACCATCATGGACTGGAACTCCCTCCCTAACAGCACTTTGGATGACCCTACACCACATATACTGGATTTCCCTCCCTAACAGCACTGTTAATGACCCTACACCACACAGACTGTAACTCTCTCCCTAACAGCACTGTGGGTGCCTGTACACCACACGGACTGGAGCTCCCTCCCTAACAGCACTGTGGGTGCCCCAATACCATACGGACTGGAACTCCCTCCCTAATAGCACTGTGGATGACCCTACACCACACTAACTGTAACCTCCTCCCTAACAGCACTGTGGATGTCCCTACACCAAACGGACTGGAACTCCCTCCCTAACAGCACTGTGCGTGCCTCTACACCATACGGACTGGAACTCCCTCCCTAACAGCACGGTGGATGACCCTATACCACACAAACTGGAACTCCCTTCCTAACAGCGCTGTGGATGTCCCTACACCAAACGGACTGGAACTCCCTCCCTAACAGCACTGTGCGTGCCTCTACACCATACGGACTGGAACTACCTCCCTAACAGCACGATGGATGACCCTACACCACACAAACTGGAACTCCCTTCCTAACAGCACTGTGATGTCCCTACACCAAACGGACTGGAACTCCCTCCCTAACAGCACCGTGGGTGCCTCTGCACCATACGGACTGGAATTCTCTCCCTAACAGCACTGTGGATGACCCTACACCACATGGACTGGAACTCACTCCCTAACTGCACTGTGCGTGCCTCTGCTCCAGACGGACTGGAACTCCCTCCCTACCAGCACTGTGGATGACCCTACACCACACGGTCTGGAACTCCCTCCCTACCAGCACTTTGGATGACCCTACACCACACGGACTGGAACTCCCTGCCTAACAGCACTGTTATTGACCCTACACCACACAGAATGGAACACCCTCTCTAACAGCACTGTGGATGACCCTACGCAATACGGACTGGAACCTCCTCCCTAACAGCACTCTGGGTGCCTCTCCACCATACGGGCTGGAAGTCTTTCCCTAACAGCACTGTGGATGACACTAAACCACATGGACTGGATTTCCCTCCCTAACAGCATTGTGGACGATCCTACAACACACGGACTGGAACTCCCTCCCTAACAGCACTGTGGATGACCCTACACCACATGGACCGGAACTTCCTCCCGAACAGCACTGTGGATGACCCTACACCATATGGATTGGAACTCCCTCCCAACAGCACCTTGGGTGCCTCTACACCACACGGACTGTAACTCACTCCCTTATTGAACTAAGTGTGCCTCTACTTCACACGGTCTGGAACTCCCTCCCTAACAGCACTGTGGGTGCCCCCACACTGTACGGACTGGAACTCCCTCCCTAACAACACTGTGGGTGCCCACACACCATACGGACTGGAACTCCCTCCCTAACAGCACTGTGGATAACCCTACACCACACGGACTGGAACTCCCTCCCTAAAAGCACTGTGGGTTCCTCTGCACCATACGGACTGGAACACCCTCCCTAACAGCACTGTGGATGTCCCTACGACATACGGACTGGATCCTCCTCCCTAACAGTACTGTGGGTGCCTCTACACCACACGGACCGGATCTTCCTCCCGAACAGCACTGTGGATGACTCTACACCAAATGGACAGGAACTCCCTCCCAACAGCTCTGTGGATGACCCTAAACCACATGGACTGGAATTCCCTCCCTTACATCACTGTGGATGACCCTACACCACACGGACTGGAACTCCCTCCCTAACAGCACTGTTAATGACCCTACACCACACGGACTGGAACTCCCTCCCTAACAGCACTGTGGATGCCTCCACACCACATGGACAGAAACTCCCTCCCTAACAGCACTGTGGGTGCCCCTACACCACACGGACTGGAACTCCCTCCCTAGCAACACTCTGGATGATCCTCCACCACATGGACTGGAACTCCCTCCCTAACAACACTGTGGATGAGCCTACTCCACACGGACTGGAACTCCCTCCCTAACAGCACTGTTAATGACCCTACACCACACGAACTGGAACCTTCTCCCTCACAGCACTGTTATTGACCCTACACCGCACAGAATGGAACACACTCCCTAAAAGCACTTTGGATGACCCTACACCACACGGACCTTATCTTCCTCCCGAACAGCACTGTGGATGACCCTACACCACATGGACTGGAACTCCCTCCCTAACAGCACTGTGGATGACCCTACACTACACGGACTGGAACTCCCTCCCTAACAGCACTGTGGGTGCCTCTACACCACACGGTCTGTAACTCCCTCCCTAACAGCATTGTGGGTGCCCCTACACCATACGGATTGGAAATCCCTCCCTAACAGCACTGTGGGTGCCCCCACACCTTACGGACTGGCACTCCCTCCCTAACAGCACTTTGGGTTCCCCCACACCTTACGGACTGGCACTCCCTCCCAAACAGGACTGTGGGTTCCCCCACACCATTCCGACAGGAAATCCCTCCCTAACAGCACTGTGGGTGCCCCTACACCACACTAGCAGGAGCCTCCTCCCAACATCACTGTTGATGCCCTAACACCACACAGAATGGAACACCCTCCGAACAGCAAGTTGGGTGACCCTCCACCACACGAACTGGAACCTCCTCCCTCACAGCACTGTAGGTGACCCTACACCACACGGACTGGAACTCCCTCCCTAACAACACTGTGGATGACCCTACACCACACGGAATGGAACATCCTCCGGATCAGCACTGTGGATGTCCCTACACCACACACATGGACTGGAACTCCCTCCCTAACAGCACTGTGGATGACCCTACACCACATATACTGGATTTCCGTCCCTAACAGCACTGTTAATGACCCTACACCACACGGACTGTAACTCCCTCCCTAACAGCTCTGTGGGTGCCTGTACACCACACGGACTGGAGCTCCCTCCTTAACAGCACTGTGGGTGCCCCAACACCATACGGACTGGAACTCCCTCCCTAACAGCACTGTGGGTTCCCCCGCACCATCCGGACTGGAACTCACTCCCTAACAGCACTGTGGGTGCCCCAGCACCATACGGACGGGAACTCCCTCCCTAACAGCACTGTGGGTGCCCCCACACCATACGGAGTGGAACTCACTCCCTAACAGCACCGTGGATGACCCTACACCATACGGACTGGAACTCCCTCCCTAACTGCACTGTGGATGCCCCTACACCACACGGACTGGAACCCCCTCCCAAAAAGGACTGTGGGTGCCTCTACGCCATACGGATTGTTACTCCCTCCCTAACAGCAGTGTGGGTGCCCCTTCACCATTCGGATTGGAACTCTCTCCCTATCAGAACTTTGGGTGCCCCCACACCATATGGACTGTAACTCCCTCCCTAACAGCACCGTGGGTGCATCTGCACCACACGGACTGGAACTCTCTCCCTAAAAGCACTGTGGATGACCCTTCACCACACGGACTGGATCTCCCTCCCTAACTGCACTGTGGATGACACTACAACACAGAGACTGGAACTCCCTTCCTAACAGCACTGTGGATGACCCTACACCACACGGAATGGAACTCCCTCCCTAACAGCACTGTGGATGACCCTACAGCACACCGATTGGAACTCCCTCCCTAACAGCACTGTGGGTGCCTCTACACCATATTGACTGGAACTGCCTCCCTAACAGCACTGTGGATGGCCCTACACCACACGGACTGGAACCTCCTCCCTAACTGTACTGTGGGTGCCTCTACACCATACGGACTGGAACTCCCTCCCTAACAGCACTGTGGATGACCCTACACCACACAAACTGGAACTCCCTTCCTAACAACACTGTGGATGACCCTAAACCACACCGACTGGAACTCCCTCCCGAACAGCACAGTGGATGACCCTACACCACACGGAATGGAACTCCCTCCCTAACAGCACTGTGGATGGTCCTACACCACACGGACTGGAACTCCCTCCCTAACAGCACTGTGGGTGCCTCTGCACTGTACGGACTGGAACTCCCTCCCTAACAGCACTGTGGATGACCCTACACCACACGGACTGGAACTTTCTCCCTAACAGCAATGTGGATGACCCTACGCAACACGGACTGGAACCTCCTCCCTTTCAGCACTGTGGGTGCCTCTCCACCACACGGGCTGGAACTCTTTCCCTAACAGCACTGTGGATGACCCTAAACCACACGGACTGGAACTCCCTCCCTTACTGCACTGTGGATGACCCTACACCACACGGACCGGAACTTCCTCCCGGACAGCACTGTGGATGACGCTACACCATATGGACTGTAACTCCCTCCCAACAGCACTGTGGGTGCCCCTACACCATTCGGATTGGAACTCTTTCCCTAACAGAACTGCGGGTGACCCACACCATATGGACTGTAACTCCCTCCCTAACAGCATTGTGGGTGCACCTGCACCACAAGGACTGGAAGTCCTTCCCTAACAGCATTGTGGATGACCGTAAACCACAAGGACTGGAAATCCCTACCTAACAGCACTGTGGGTGCCTCTACACCACACGGACTGGAACTCCCTCCCTGACAGCACTGTGGATGACACTACAACACACGGACAGGAACTCCCTCCCTAACAGCACTGTGGGTGCCTGTACACCACACGGACTGGAGCTCCCTCCCTAACAGCACTGTGGGTGCCCCAACACCATACGGACTGGAACTCCCTCCCTAACAGCACTGTGGGTTCCCCCGCACCATCCGGACTGGAACTCTCTCCCTAACAGCACTGTGGGTGCCCCAGCACCATACGGACGGGAACTCCCTCCCTAACAGCACTGTGGGTGCCCCCACACCATACGGAGTGGAACTCACTCCCTAACAGCACCGTGGATGACCCTACACCACACGGACTGTAACCTCCTCCCTAACAGCACTGTGGGTTCCTCTACACCATACGGACTGGAACTCACTCCCTAACTGCACTGTGGATGCCCCTACACCACACGGACTGGAACCCCCTCCCAAAAAGGTCTGTGGGTGCCTCTACGCCATACGGATTGGAACTCCCTCCCTAACAGCACTGTTGTTGACCCTACACCACCCGGACTGGAACTCCCTCCCTAACAGCAGTGTGGGTGCCCCTACACCATTCGGATTGGAACTCTCTCCCTATCAGAACTTTGGGTGCCCCCACACCATATGGACTGTAACTCCCTCCCTAACAGCACTGTGGGTGCATCTGCACCACACGGACTGGAACTCTCTCCCTAAAAGCACTGCGGATGACCCTTCACCACACGGACTGGATCTCCCTCCCTAACTCCACTGTGGATGACACTACACCACAGAGACTGGAACTCCCTTCCTAACAGCATTGTGGATGACCCTACACCACACGGAATGGAACTCCCTCCCTAACAGCACTGTGGATGACCCTACACCACACCGATTGGAACTCCCTCCCTAACAGCACTGTGGATGACCCTACACCACATGGACTGGAACTCCCTCCCTAACAGCACTGTGGATGACCCTACACCACACGGACTGGAACTTTCTCCCTAACAGCAATGTGGATGACCCTACGCAACACGGACTGGAACCTCCTCCCTATCAGCACTGTGGGTGCCTTTCCACCATACGGGCTGGAACTCTTTCCCTAACAGCACTGTGGATGACCCTAAACCACACGGACTGGAACTCCCTCCCTTACTGCACTGTGGATGACCCTACACCACACGGACCGGAACTTCCTCCCGGACAGCACTGTGGATGACGCTACACCATATGGACTGGAACTCCCTCCAAACAGCACTGTGGATGTTCCTACACCATATGGACTGGAACTCACTCCCAAAAAGGACTGTGGGTGCCTCTACGCCATACGGATTGAAACTCCCTCCCTAACAGCACTGTTGTTGACCCTACACCACCCGGACTGGAACTCCCTCCCAACAAGAGTGTGGGTGCCCCTACACCATTCGGATTGGAACTCTCTCCCTAACAGAACTGTGGGTGCCCCCACACCATATGGACTGTAACTCCCTCCCTAACAGCACTGTGGGTGCACCTGCACCACACGGAATGGAACTCCCTCCCTAACAGCACTGTGGATGACCCTACACCACACCGACTGGAACTCCCTCCCTAACAGCACTGTGGGTGCCTCTACACCAGACGGACTGGAACCCCCTCCCTAACCGCACTGTGGGTGCCTCTGCACCACACGGACTGGAACCTCCTCCCTAACGGTACTGTGGGTGCCTCTACAACACACGGACTGGAACCTCCTCCCTAACAGTATTGTGGGTGCCTCTACACCACACGGACTGGAACATCCTCCCGATCAGCACTGTGGATGTCCCTACACCATCATGGACTGGAACTCCCTCCCTAACAGCACTTTGGATGACCCTACACCACATATACTGGATTTCCCTCCCTAACAGCACTGTTAATGACCCTACACCACACAGACTGTAACTCCGTCCCTAACAGCACTGTGGATGCCTGTACACCACACGGACTGGAGCTCCCTCCCTAACAGCACTGTGGGTGCCCCAATACCATACGGACTGGAACTCCCTCCCTAACAGCACTGTGGGTTCCCCCACGCCATACGGACTGGAACTCCCTCCTTAACAGCACCGTGGGTGCCCCAACAGCTTACGGACTGGAACTCCCTCCCTAACAGCACTGTGGGTACCCCCACACCATACGGACTGGAACTCACTACATAACAGCAACGTGGATGACCCTACACCACACGGACTGTAACCTCCTCCCTAACAGCACTGCTGGTTCCCCTACACCATACGGACTGGAATTCCCTCCCTAAAAGCACTGTGGATGATCCTACACCACACGGACTGGATCTCCCTCCCTTACTGCACTGTGGATGACCCTACACCACACGGACCGGAACTTCCTCCCGGACAGCACTGTGGATGACGCTACACCATATGGACTGTAACTCCCTCCCAACAGCACTGTGGGTGCCCCTACACCATTCGGATTGGAACTCTTTCCCTAACAGAACTGCGGGTGCCCCCACACCATATGGACTGTAACTCCCTCCCTAACAGCACTGTGGGTGCACCTGCACCATACGGACAGGAACTCCCTCCCTAACTGCACTGTGGGTGCCTCTACACCATACGGACAGGAACTCCCTCCCTAACTGCACTGTGGGTGCCTCTACACCACACGGACTGGAACCCCCTTCCTAACAGCACTGTGGATGACCCTACACCACACGGACCGGAACTTTCTCCCGAACAGCTCTGTGGATGACCCTACACCATATGGACTGGAACTCCCTCCCAACAGCACTGTGGATCACCCTACACCACATGGACTGGTACACCCTCCCTCACAGCACTGTGGATGACCCTACACCACACGGACCGGAACTCCCTCCCTAACAGCACTGTGGGTGCCTCTACACCACACGGTCTGGAACTCCTTCCCTAACAGCACTGTGGGTGCCCCTACACCATACAGACTGGAACTCCCTCCCTAACAGCACTGTGGGTGCCTCCACTCCGTACGGACTGGAACTCCATCAAAAACAGCACTGTGGGTTCACCCACACCATACAGACTGGAACTCCCTCCCTTACAGCACTTTGGATGACCCTACACCACATGGACTGTTACTCCCTCCCTAACAGCACTGTGGATGCCTCTGCACCACACGGACTGGAGCTCACTCCCTAATAGCACTTTGGGTGCCTCTACTCCACATGGACTGGAACTCCCTCCCTAACAGCACTGTGGGTGCCCCCATACCATTCCGACAGGAAATCCCTCCCTAACAGCACTGTGGGTGCCCCTACACCAGACGAGCAGGAGCCCCCTCCCTAACATCACTGTTGATGCCCTAACACCGCACAGAATGGAATACCCTCCCAACAGCAATGTGCGTGCCCCTCCACCACACGAACTGGAACCTCCTCCCTCACAGCACTGTAGGTGACCCTACACCGCACGGACTGGAACTCCCTCCCTAACAACACTATGGATGACCCTACACCACACGGACTGGAACATCCTCCCGATCAGCACTGTGGATGTCCCTACACCACATGGACTGGAACTCCCTCCCTAACAGCACTGTGGATGAGCCGACACCACATATACTGCATTTCCGTCACTAACAGCACTGTTAATGACCCTACACCACACAGACTGTAATTCCCTCCCTAACATCTCTGTGGGTGCCTGTACAACACACGGACTGGAGCTCCCTCCCTAACAGCACTGTGGGTGCCCCAACACCATACGGACTGGAACTCCCTCCCTAACAGCACTGTGGGTTCCCTCGCACCATACGGACTGGAACTCCCTACTTAACAGCACTGTGGGTGCCCCAACACCACACGGACTGGAATTCCCTCCCTTACAGCACTGTGGATGACCCTACACCACACGGAATGGAACCTCCTCCCTAACAGCACTGTGGATGACCCTACACCACACGGACTGGAACTCTCTCCCTAAAAGCACTGTGATGACCCTACACCACACGGACTGGAACTCCCTCCCTAACTGCACTGTGGATGACACTACACCACACAGACTGGAACTCGCTTCCTAACAGCACTGTGGATGACCCTACACCACATGGACTGGAACTCCCTCCCGAACAGCACTGTGGGTGCCTCTACACCAGACGGACTGGAACTCCCTCCCTAAGCGCACTGTGGGTGCCTCTACACCACACGGACTGGAACCTCCTCCATAACAGTACTGTGGGTGCCTCTACCCCATACGGACTGGAACTCCCTCCCTTACAGCACTGTGGATGACCCTACACCACACGAACTGGAACCTCCTCCCTAACAGCACTGTGGATGGCCCTACACCACATGGACTGGAACACCCTCCCTAACAGTACTGTTGGTGCCTCTACACCATACGGATTGGAACTCCCTCCCTAACAGCACTGTGGATGACCCAACACCACACTAACTGGAACCTCCTCCCTAACAGCACTGCGGGTGCCTCTACACCATACGGGCTGGAACTCCCTCCCTAACAGCACTGTGGATGATCCTACAACACACGGACTGGATCTCCAATCCTAACAGCACTTTGGATGACCCTACACCACACGGACCGGATCTTCCTCCCGAACAGCACTGTGGATCACCCTGCACCACATGGACTGGTATTCCCTCCCTAACAGCACTGTGGGTGCCCCTACACCACACGAGCAGGAGCCCCCTCCCAACATCACTGTTGATGCCCTAACACCACACACAATGGAACACCCTCCCAACAGCAATTTGGGTGCCCCTCCACCACACGAACTGGAACCTCCTCCCTCACAGCACTGTAGGTGACCCTACACCACACGGACTGGAACTCCCTCCCTAACAACACTGTGGATGACCCTACGCCACACGGAATGGAACATCCTCCGGATCAGCGCTGTGGATGTCCCTACACCACATGGACAAGAACTCCCTACCTAACAGCACTGTGGATGACCCTACACCACATATACTGGATTTCCGTCCCTAACAGCACTGTTAATGACCCTACACCACACGGACTGTAACTCCCTCCCTAACAGCTCTGTGGGTGCCTGTACACCACACGGACTGGAGCTCCCTCCCTCACAGCACTGTGGGTGCCCCAACACCATACGGACTGGAATTCCCTCCCTAACAGCACTGTGGGTTCCCCCGCACCATCCGGACTGGAACTCACTCCCTAACAGCACTGTGGGTGCCCCAGCACCATACGGACGGGAACTCCATCCCTAACAGCACTGTGGGTGCCCCCACACCATACGGACTGGAACTCACTCCCTAACAGCACCGTGGATGACCCTACACCACACGGACTGTAACCTCCTCCCTAACAGCACTGTGGGTTCCCCCACACCATACGGACTGGAACTCCCTCCCGAACAGCACTGTGGGTGCCTCTACACCAGACGGACTGGAACTCCCTCCCTAAGCGCACTGTGGGTGCCTCTACACCACACGGACTGGAACCTCCTCCATAACGGTACTGTGGGTGCCTCTACCCCATACGGACTGGAACTCCCTCCCTTACAGCACTGTGGATGACCCTACACCACACGAACTGGAACCTCCTCCCTAACAGCACTGTGGATGGCCCTACACCACATGGACTGGAACACCCTCCCTAACAGCACTGTGGGTACCTCTACACCATACAGACTGGATTTCCCTCCCTAACAGCACTGTGGATGACCCGACACCATATTGACTGGAACTCCCTCCCAAACAGCACTGTGGCTGCCTCTGCACCAGACGGACTGGAACTCCCTCCCAAACAGCACTGTTGATGACCCTACACCACATGGACTGGAACCTCCTCCCTAACAGTACTGTTGGTGCCTCTACACCATACGGATTGGAACTCCCTCCCTAACAGCACTGTGGATGACCCAACACCACACTAACTGGAACCTCCTCCCTAACAGCACTGCGGGTGCCTCTACACCATACGGGCTGGAACTCCCTCCCTAACAGCACTGTGGATGATCCTACAACACACGGACTGGATCTCCAATCCTAACAGCACTTTGGATGACCCTACGCCACACGGAATGGAACATCCTCCGGATCAGCACTGTGGATGTCCCTACACCACATGGACAAGAACTCCCTCCCTAACAGCACTGTGGATGACCCTACACCACATATACTGGATTTCCGTCCCTAACAGCACTGTTAATGACCCTACACCACACGGACTGTAACTCCCTCCCTAACAGCTCTGTGGGTGCCTGTACACCACACGGACTGGAGCTCCCTCCCTCACAGCACTGTGGGTGCCCCAACACCATACGGACTGGAACTCCCCCCCTAACAGCACTGTGGGTTCCCCCGCACCATCCGGACTGGAACTCACTCCCTAACAGCACTGTGGGTGCCCCAGCACCATACGGACGGGAACTCCATCCCTAACAGCACTGTGGGTGCCCACACACCATACGGACTGGAACTCACTCCCTAACAGCACCGTGGATGACCCTACACCACACGGACTGTAACCTCCTCCCTAACAGCACTGTGGGTTCCTCTACACCATCCAGACTGGAACTCCCTCCCTAACAGCACTGTGGATGACCCTACACCACACGGACTGGAACTCCCTCCCTTACTGCACTGTGGATGACCCTACCCCATACGGACCGGAACTTTCTCCCCGACAGCACTGTTGATGACGCTACACCATATGGACTGGAACTCCCTCCCAACAGCAATGTGGATGACCCTACACCATACGGACTGGAACTCCCTCCCAAAAAGGACTGTGGGTGCCTCTACTCCATACGGATTGGAACTCCCTCCCTAACAGCACTGTTGTTGACCCTACACCACCCGGACTGGAACTCCCTCCCTAACAGCAGTGTGGGTGCCCCTACACCATTCGGATTGGAACTCTCTCCCTATCAGAACTGTGGGTGCCCCCACACCATATCTACTGTAACTCCCTCCCTAACAGCACTGTGGGTGCATCTGCACCACACGGACTGGAACTCTCTCCCTTAAAGCACTGTGGATGACCCTTCACCACACGGACTGGAACTCCCTCCCTAACTGCACTGTGGATGACACTACACCACACAGACTGGAACTCCATTCCTAACAGCACTGTGGATGACCCTACACCACACGGAATGGAACTCCCTCCCTAACAGCACTGTGGATGACCCTACACCACACCGATTGGAACTCCCTCCCTAACAGCACTGTGGGTGCCTCTACACCACACGGACTGGAACCTCCTCCCTAACAGTACTGTGGGTGCCTCTACAACGTATGGACTGGAACTCCCTCCCTTACAGCACTGTGGATGACCCTACCCCACACGAACTGGAACCTCCTCACTAACATCACTGTGGATGACCCTACACCACACGGACTGGAACACCCTCCCTAACAGCACTGTGGGTGCCTCTACACCATACAGACTGGATCTCCCTCCCTAACAGCACTGTGGATGACCCTACACCATATTGACTGGAACTCCCTCCCAAAAAGCACTGTGTGTGCCTCTGCACCAGACGGACTGGAACTCCCTCCCTAACAGCACTGTGGAAGGCCCCACACCACACGGACTGGAACCTCCTCCCTAACAGTACTGTGGGTGCCTCTACACCATACGGACTGTAACTCCCTCCCTAACAGCACTGTGGATGACCCTACACCACACGAACTGGAACCTCCTCCCTAACAGCACTGTGGATGTCACTACACCAAACGGACTGGAACTCCCTCCCTAACAGCACTGTGCGTGCCTCTACACCATACGGACGGGAACTCCCTCCCTAACAGCACTGTGGATGACCCTACACCACACAAACTGGAACTCCCTTCATAACAGCACTGTGGATGACCCTACAGCACACCGACTGGAACTCCCTCCCGAACACCACAGTGGATGACCCGACACCACACGGAATGGAACTCCCTCCCTAACAGCACAGTGGATGGTCCTACACCACACGGACTGGAACTCCCTCCCTAACAGCACTGTGGGTGCCTGTGCACCATACGGACTGGAATTCCCTCCCTAACAGCACTGTGGATGACCCTACACCACATGGACTGGAACTCACTCCCTAACTGCACTGTGGGTGCCTCTGCACCAGACGGACTGGAACTCCCTCCCTAACAGCACTGCGGATGACCCTACACCACATGCACTGGAACTTCCTCCCTAACAGCACTGTGGATGACCCTACACCACACGGACTGGAACTTTCTCCCTAACAGCACTGTGGATGACCCAACGCAACACGGACTGGAACCTCCTCCCTAACAGCACTGTGGGTGCCTCTCCACCATACGGATTGCAACTCCAATACGAACAGCACTTTGGATGACCCTACACCACACAGACCAGATCTTATTCCCGAACAGCACTCTGGATGACCCTACACCATATGGACTGCAACTCCCTCCCAACAGCACTGTGGATCACCCTGCACCACATGGACTGGTACTCCCTCCCTAACAGCACTGTGGATGACCCTACACCACATGGACTGGAACTCCCTCCCTAACAGCACTGTGGATGACCCTACACCACACGGACTGGAACTCCCTCCCTAACAGCACTGTGGGTGCCTCTACACCACACGGTCTGTAACTCTCTCCCTAACAGAACTGTGGGTGCCTCTACACCACACGGTCTGGAACTCCTCCCTAACAGCACTGTGGGTGCCCCTACACCATACGGATTGGAACTCCCTCCCTAACAGCACTGTGGGTGCCCCCACACCTTACGTACTGGCACTCCCTCCCAAACAGCACTGTGGGTTCCCCCACACCATACGGACTGGAACTCCCTCCCTTACAGCACTGTGGAAGGCCCTACACCACACGGACTGGAACTCCCTCCCTAACAGCACTGTGGGTGCATCTGCACCGCACGGACTGGAGCTCACTCCCTAACAGCACTTTGGTTGACTCTACTCCACATGGACTGGAACTCCCTCCGTTACAGCACTGTGGGTGCCCCCACACCATTCCGACAGGAAATCCCTCGCTAACAGCACTGTGGGTGCCCCTACACCACACGAGCAGGAGCCCCATCCCAACATCACTGTTGATGCCCTAACACCACACAGAATGGAACACCCTCCCAACAGCAATTTGGGTGCCCCTCCACCACACGAACTGGAACCTTCTCCCTCACAGCACTGTAGGTGACCCTACACCACACGGACTGGAACTCCCTCCCTAACAGCACTGTTAATGACCCTACACCACACGGACTGTAACTCCCTCCCTAACAGCTCCGTGGGTGCCTGTACACCACACGGACTGGAGCTCCCTCCCTAACAGCACTGTGGGTGCCCCAACACCATACGGACTGGAACTCCCTCCTTAACAGCACTGTGGGTTCCCCAGCACCATACGGACTGGAACTCACTCCCTAACAGCACTGTGGGTGCCCCAGCACCATACGGACGGAAACTCCCTCCCTAACAGCACTGTGGGTGCCCCCACACCATACGGACTGGAACTCACTCCCTAACAGCACCGTGGATGACCCTACACCACACGGACTGTAACCTCCTCCCTAACAGCACTGTGGGTTCTTCTACACCATATGGACTGGAACTCCCTCCCTAACTGCACTGTGGATGCCCCTACACCACACGGACTGGAACTCCCTTCCTTACTGCACTGTGGATGACCCTACACCACACGGACCGGAACTTCCTCCCGGACAGCACTGTGGATGACGCTACACCATATGGACTGGAACTCCCTCCCAGCAGCAATGTGGATGACTCTACACCATTCGGACTGGAACTCCCTCCCAAAAAGGACTGTGGGTGCCTCTACGCCAAACGGATTGGAACTCCCTCCCTAACAGCACTGTTGTTGACCCTACACCACCCGGACTGGAACTCCCTTCCTAACAGCAGTGTGGGTGCCCCTACACCATTCGGATTGGAACTCTCTCCCTATCAGAACTGTGGGTGCCCCCACACCATATGGACTATAACTCCCTCCCTAACAGCACTGTGGGTGCATCTGCACCACACAGACTGGAACTCTCTCTCCAAAAGCACTGTGGATGACCCTACACCACACGAACTGGAACCTCCTCCCTAACAGCACTGTGGATGACCCCACACCACACGGACTGGAACCTCCTCCCTAACAGTACTGTGGGTGCCTCTACACCGTACGGACTGGAACTCCCTCCCTTACAGCACTGTGGATGACCCTACACCACACGAACTGGAACCTCCTCCCTAACAGCACTGTGGATGACCCTACACCACACGGACTGGAACACCCTCCCTAACAGCACTGTGTGTGCCTCTACACCATACAGACTGGATCTCCCTCCCTAACAGCACTGTGGATGACCCTACACCATATTGACTGGAACACCCTCCCAAACAGTACTGTGTGTGCCTCTGCACCTGACGGACTGGAACTCCCTCCCTAACAGCACTGTGAATGGCCCTACACCACACGGACTGGAACCTCCTCCCTAACAGTACTGTGGGTGCCTCTACACCATACGGACTGGAACTCCCTCCCTAACAGCACTGTGGATGACCCTGCACCACACAAACTGGAACTCCCTCCCTAACAGCACTGTGGATGACCCGACACCACATATACTGCATTTCCCTCACAAACAGCACTGTTAATGACCCTACACCACACAGACTGTAATTCCCTCCCTAACATCACTGTGGGTGCCTGTACACCACACGGACTGGAGCTCCCTCCCTAACAGCACTTGGGTGCCCCAACACCATACGGACTGGTACTCCCTCCCTAACAGCACTGTGGGTGCCCCTAAACCACACGAACTGGAACATCCTCCCTAACAGCACTGTAGATGCCCTAACACCACACAGAATGGAAGCCCCTCCGTAACAGCACTGTGGGTTCCCCCACACCATACGGACTGGAACTCCCTCCCTAACAGCACTGTGGATGACCCTACACCACACGGACTGGTACTCCCTCCCTAACAGCCCTGTGGGTGCATCTGCACCACACGGACTGGAGCTCACTCCCTAACAGCACTGTTAATGACCCTACACCACACGGACTGTAACTCCCTCCCTAACAGCTCCGTGGGTGCCTGTACACCACACGGACTGGAGCTCCCTCCCTAACAGCACTGTGGGTGCCCCAACACCATACGGACTGGAACTCCCTCCTTAACAGCACTGTGGGTTCCCCAGCACCATACGGACTGGAACTCACTCCCTAACAGCACTGTGGGTGCCCCAGCACCATACGGACGGAAACTCCCTCCCTAACAGCACTGTGGGTGCCCCCACACCATACGGACTGGAACTCACTCCCTAACAGCACCGTGGATGACCCTACACCACACGGACTGTAACCTCCTCCCTAACAGCACTGTGGGTTCTTCTACACCATATGGACTGGAACTCCCTCCCTAACTGCACTGTGGATGCCCCTACACCACACGGACTGGAACTCCCTTCCTTACTGCACTGTGGATGACCCTACACCACACGGACCGGAACTTCCTCCCGGACAGCACTGTGGATGACGCTACACCATATGGACTGGAACTCCCTCCCAGCAGCAATGTGGATGACTCTACACCATTCGGACTGGAACTCCCTCCCAAAAAGGACTGTGGGTGCCTCTACGCCAAACGGATTGGAACTCCCTCCCTAACAGCACTGTTGTTGACCCTACACCACCCGGACTGGAACTCCCTTCCTAACAGCAGTGTGGGTGCCCCTACACCATTCGGATTGGAACTCTCTCCCTATCAGAACTGTGGGTGCCCCCACACCATATGGACTATAACTCCCTCCCTAACAGCACTGTGGGTGCATCTGCACCACACAGACTGGAACTCTCTCTCCAAAAGCACTGTGGATGACCCTACACCACACGAACTGGAACCTCCTCCCTAACAGCACTGTGGATGACCCCACACCACACGGACTGGAACCTCCTCCCTAACAGTACTGTGGGTGCCTCTACACCGTACGGACTGGAACTCCCTCCCTTACAGCACTGTGGATGACCCTACACCACACGAACTGGAACCTCCTCCCTAACAGCACTGTGGATGACCCTACACCACACGGACTGGAACACCCTCCCTAACAGCACTGTGTGTGCCTCTACACCATACAGACTGGATCTCCCTCCCTAACAGCACTGTGGATGACCCTACACCATATTGACTGGAACACCCTCCCAAACAGTACTGTGTGTGCCTCTGCACCTGACGGACTGGAACTCCCTCCCTAACAGCACTGTGAATGGCCCTACACCACACGGACTGGAACCTCCTCCCTAACAGCACTTGGGTGCCCCAACACCATACGGACTGGTACTCCCTCCCTAACAGCACTGTGGGTGCCCCTAAACCACACGAACTGGAACATCCTCCCTAACAGCACTGTAGATGCCCTAACACCACACAGAATGGAAGCCCCTCCGTAACAGCACTGTGGGTTCCCCCACACCATACGGACTGGAACTCCCTCCCTAACAGCACTGTGGATGACCCTACACCACACGGACTGGTACTCCCTCCCTAACAGCCCTGTGGGTGCATCTGCACCACACGGACTGGAGCTCACTCCCTAACAGCACTTTGGTTGCCTCTACTCCACATGGACTGGAACTCTCTCCCTACCAGCACTGTGGATGATCCTACACCACACGGACTGGAACTCCCTCCCAAACAGCACTTTGGATGACCCTACACCACACGGACTGGAACTCCCTGCCTTACAGCACTGTTATTGACCCTACACCACACAGAATGGAACACCCTCCCTAACAGCACTGTGGATGACCCTACGCAACACGGACTGGAACCACCTCCCTAACAGCACTGTGGGTGCCTCTCCACCATACGGGCTGGAACTCTTTCCCTAACAGCACTGTGGATGACACTAAACCACACGGACTGGAACTCCCTCCCTAACAGCACTGTGGGCGATCCTACAACACACGGACTGGAACTCCCTCTCTACCAGCACTGTGGATGACCCTACACCACATGGACCGGAGCTTCCTCCCGAACAGCACTGTGGATGACCCTACACCATTTGGATTGGAACTCCCTCCCAACAGCACCTTGGGTGCCTCTACACCACACGGACTGTAACTCCCTCCCTAACTGAACTATGGGTGCCTCTACTCCACACGGTCTGGAACTCCCTCCCTAACAGCACTGTGGGTGCCCCCACACCATATGGACTGGAACTCCCTCCCTAACAGCACTGTGGGTGCCCCCACACCATAGAGACTGGCACTCCCTCCCAAACAGCACTGTGGGTTCCCCCACACCATACGGACTGGAACTCCCTCCCTAACAGCACTGTGGATAACCCTACAAGACATGGACTGGAACTCCCTCCCTAAAAGCACTGTGGGTTCCTCTGCACCATACGGACTGGAACACCCTCCCTAACAGCACTATGGATGTCCCTACGACACACGGACTGGATCATCCTCCCGAACAGCACTGTGGATGACTCTACACGAAATGGACAGGAACTCCCTCCCAACAGCTCTGTGGATGATCCTAAACCACATGGACTGGAATTCCCTCCCTAACATCACTGTGGATGACCCTACACCACACGGACTGGAACTCCCTCCCTTACAGCACTGTGGGTGCCCTGACACCATACGGACTGGAACTCCCTCTGTACCAGCACTGTTGGTGCCTCCACAACATACCGACTTGAACTCCCTCCCTAACAGCACTGTGGGTGCCCCTACACCACACGGACTGGAACTCCCTCCCTAGCAGCGCTGTGGATGATCCTACACCACATGGACTGGTACTCCCTCCCTAACAACACTGTGGATGAGCCTACTCCACACGGACTGTAACTCCCTCCCTAACAGCACTGTTAATGACCCTACACCACACGAACTGGAAATCCCTCCCTCACAGCACTTTTATTGACCCTACACCGCACAGAATGGAACACACTCCCTAACAGCACTGTGGATGACCCTACGCAACATGGACTGGAACCTCCCCCCTAACAGCACTGCGGGTGCCTCTACACCATACGGGCTGGAAATCCCTCCCTAACAGCACTGTGGATGATCCTACAACACACGGATTGGATCTCCAATCCTAACAGCACTTTGGAAGACCCTACACCACACGGACGGGATCATCCTCCCGAACAGTACTGTGGATCACCCTGCACCACATGGACTGGTATTCCCTCCCTAACAGCACTGTGGATGACCCTACACCACATGGACTGGAACTCCCTCCCTAACAGCACTGTGGATGACCCTACACCACACGGACTGGAACTCCCTCCCTAACAGCACTGTGGGTGACTCTACACCACACGGTGTGTAACTCCCTCCCGAACAGAACTGTGGGTGCCTCTACACCATACGGATTGGAACTCCCTCCCTAACAGCACTGTGGGTTCCCCCACACCATACGGACTGGAACTCCCACCCTAACAGCACTGTGGATGACCCTACACCACACGGACTGGTACTCCCTCCCTAACAGCCCTGTGGGTGCATCTGCACCACACGGACTGGAGCTCCCTCCCTAACAGCACTTTGGTTGCCTCTACTCTACATGGACTGGAACTCTCTCCCTACCAGCACTGTGGATGACCCTACACCACACGGACTGGAACTCCCTCCCAAACAGCACTTTGGATGACCCTACACCACACGGACTGGAACTCCCTGCCTTACAGCACTGTTATTGACCCTACACCACACAGAATGGAACCTCCTCCCTAACAGCACTGTGGGTGCCTCTCCACCATACGGGCTGGAACTCTTTCCCTAACAGCACTGTGGATGACACTAAACCACACGGACTGGAACTCCCTCCCTAACAGCACTGTGGACGATCCTACAACACACGGACTGGAACTCCCTCTCTAACAGCACTGTGGATGACCCTACACCACATGGACCGGAACTTCCTCCCGAACTGCACTGTGGATGACCCTACACCATTTGGATTGGAAGTCCCTCCCAACAGCACCTTGGGTGCCTCGACACCACACGGACTGTAACTCCCTCCCTAACTGAACTATGGGTGCCTCTACTCCACACGGTCTGGAACTCCCTCCCTAACAGCACTGTGGGTGCCCCCACACCATATGGACTGGAACTCCCTCCCTAACAGCACTGTGGATGCCCCCACACCACAGGGACTGGAACTCCCTCCCAAACAGCACTGTGGATAACCCTACAAGACACGGACTGGAACTCCCTCCCTAAAAGCACTGTGGGTTCCTCTGCACCATACGGACTGGAACACCCTCCCTAACAGCACTGTGGATGTCCCTACGACACACGGACTGGATCTTCCTCCCGAACAGCACTGTGGATGACTCTACACGAAATGGACAGGAACTCCCTCCCAACAGCTCTGTGGATGACCCTAAACCACATGGACTGGAATTCCCTCCCTAACGTCACTGTGAATGACCCTACACCACACGGACTGGAACTCCCTCCCTAACAGCACTGTTAATGACCCTAAACCACATGGACTGGAACTCCCTCCCTAACAGCCCTGTGGATGCCTCTACACCACTCGGACTGGATCTCCCTCCGTAACAGCACTGTGGGTGCCCTGACCCCATACGGACTGGAACTCCCTCCCTAACAGCACTGTTGGTGCCTCCACAACATACCGACTCGAACTCCCTCCCTAACAGCACTGTGGATGACCCTACACCACACGGAATGGAACTCCCTCCCGAACAGCACTGTGGGTGACTCTACACCACACGGTGTGTAACTCCCTCCCTAACAGAACTGTGGGTGCCTCTACACCATACGGTTTGGAACTCCCTCCCTAACAGCAGTGTGGGCGCCCCCACACCTTACGGACTGGCACTCCCTCCCAAACAGCACTGTGGGTTCCCCCACACCATACGGACTGGAACTCCCTCCCTAACAGCACTGTGGATGACCCTACACCACACGGACTGGAACTCCCTCCCTAACAGCACTGTGGGTGCATCTGCACCACACGGACTGGAGATCACTCCCTCACATCACTTTGGTTGCCTCTACTCCACATGGACTGGAACTCCCTCCGTTACAGCACTGTGGGTGCCCCCACACCATTCCGACAGGAAATCCCTCGCTAACAGCACTGTGGGTGCCCCTACACCACACGAGCAGGAGCCCCATCCCAACATCACTGTTGATGCCCTAACACCACACAGAATGGAACACCCTCCCAAGAGCAATTTGGGTGCCCCTCCACCACGCGAACTGGAACCTCCTCCCTCACAGCACAGTAGGCGACCCTACACCACACGGACTGGAACTCCCTCCCTAACAACACTGTGGATGTCCCTACACCACACGGAATGGAATATCCTCCGGATCAGCACTGTGGATGTCCCTACACCACATGGACCGGAACTCGCTCCCTAACAGCACTGTGGATTACCCTACACCACATATACTGGATTTCCCTCCCTAACAGCACTGTTAATGACCCTACACCACACGGACTGTAACTCCCTCCCTAACAGCTCTGTGGGTGCCTGTACACCACACGGACTGGAGCTCCCTCCCGAACAGCACTGTGGGTGCCCCAACACCATACGGACTGGAACTCACTCCCTAACAGCACTGTGGGTGCCCCAGCACCATACGGACGGGCACTCCCTCCCTAACAGCACGGTGGGTGCCCCCACACCATACGGACTGGAACTCACTCCCTAACAGCACCGTGGATGATCCTACACCACACGGACTGTAACCTCCTCCCTAACAGCACTGTGGGTTCTTCTACACCATACGGACTGGAACCTCCTCCCTAACAGCATTGTGAATGCCCCTACACCATACGGACTTGAACTCCCTCCCAAACAGGACTGTGGGTGCCTCTACACCATACGGACGGGAACTCCCTCCCTAACAGCACTGTGGATGACCCTGCACCACACAAACTGGAATTCACTTCCTAACAGCACTGTGGATGACCCTACACCACACCGACTGGAACTCCCTCCCGAACAGCACAGTGGATGAAACTACACCACACGGAATGGAACTCCCTCCCTAACAGCACTGTGGATTGTCCTACACCACACGGACTGGAACTCCCTCCCTAACAGCACTGTGGGTGCCTCTGCACCATACGGACTGGAATTCCCTCCCTAACAGCACTGTCGATGACCATACACCACATGGACTGGAACTCACTCCCTAACTGCACTGTGGGTGCCTCTGCACCAGACGGACTGGAACTCCCTCCCTAACAGCACTGTGGTTGACCCTACACCACATGAATTGCAATCTCCTCCCTAACAGCACTGTGGATGTCCCTACACCAAACGGACTGGAACTCCCTCCCTAACAGCACTGTGGGTGCCTCTACACCATACGGACGGGAACTCCCTCCCTAACAGCACTGTGGATGACCCTGCACCACACAAACTGGAATTCACTTCCTAACAGCACTGTGGATGACCCTACACCACACCGACTGGAACTCCCTCCCGAACAGCACAGTGGATGACCCTACACCACACGGAATGGAACTCCCTCCCTAACAGCACTGTGGATTGTCCTACACCACACGGACTGGAACTCCCTCCCTAACAGCACTGTGGGTGCCTCTGCACCATACGGACTGGAATTCCCTCCCTAACAGCACTGTTGATGACCATACACCACATGGACTGGAACTCACTCCCTAACTGCACTGTGGGTGCCTCTGCACCAGACGGACTGGAACTCCCTCCCTAACAGCACTGTGATTGACCCTACACCACACGGACCGGAACTTCCTCCTGGACAGCACTGTGGATGACGCTACACCATATGGACTGTAACTCCGTCCCAACAGCACTGTGGATGACCCTACACCATACGGACTGGAACTCCCTCCCAAAAAGGACTGTGGGTGCCTCTACGCCATACGGATTGGAACTCCCTCCCTAACAGCACTGTTGTTGACCCTACACCACACGGACCGGATCTTCCTCCCGAACAGCACTGTGGATCACCCTGCACCACATGGACTGGTATTCCCTCCCTAACAGCACTGTGGGTGCCCCTACACCACACGAGCAGGAGCCCCCTCCCAACATCACTGTTGATGCCCTAACACCACACAGAATGGAACACCCTCCCAACAGCAATTTGGGTGCCCCTCCACCACACGAACTGGAACCTCCTCCCTCACAGCACTGTAGGTGACCCTACACCACACGGACTGGAACTCCCTCCCTAACAACACTGTGGATGACCCTACGCCACACGGAATGGAACATCCTCTGGATCAGCACTGTGGATGTCCCTACACCACAGGGACTGGAACTCCCTCCCTAACAGCACTGTGGATGACACTACACCACACAGACTGGAACTCCATTCCTAACAGCACTGTGGATGACCCTACACCACACAGAATGGAACACCCTCCCCAACAGCACTGTGGATGACCCTACACCACACCGATTGGATCTCCCTCCCTAACAGCACTGTGGATGACCCTACTCCTCATATACTGGATTTCCGTCCCTAACAGCACTGTTAATGACCCTACACCACACGGACTGTAACTCCCTCCCTAACAGCTCTGTGGGTGCATCTGCACCACAAGGACTGGAACTCTCTCCCTTAAAGCACTGTGGGTGCCCCAACACCATACGGACTGGAACTCACTCCCTAACAGCACTGTGGCTGCCCCAGCACCATACGGACGGGAACTCCCTCCCTATCAGAACTGTGGGTGCCCCCACACCACACGGACTGGAACTCTCTCCCTTAAAGCACTGTGGATGACCCTTCACCACAGGGACTGGAACTCCCTCCCTAACTGCACTGTGGATGACACTACACCACACAGACTGGAACTCCATTCCTAACAGCACTGTGGATGACCCTACACCACACAGAATGGAACACCCTCCCTAACAGCACTGTGGATGACCCTACACCACACCGATTGGATCTCCCTCCCTAACAGCACTGTGGGTGCCTCTACACCACACGGACTGGAACCTGCTCCCTAACAGTACTGTGGGTGCCTCTACACCGTACAGACTGGAACTCCCTCCCTTACAGAATTGTGGATGACCCTACACCACACGAACTGGAACCTCCTCACTAACATCACTGTGGATGACCCTACACCACACGGACTGGAACACCCTCCCTAACAGCACTGTGGGTGCCTCTACACCATACAGACTGGATCTCCCTCCCTAACAGCACTGTGGATGACCCTACACCATATTGACTGGAACTCCCTCCCAAACAGCACTGTGTGTGCCTCTGCACCAGACGGACTGGAACTCCCTCCCTAACAGCACTGTGGATGACCCTACTCCGCACGAACTGGAACCTCCTCCCTAACAGCACTGTGGATGTCCCTACACCAAACGGACTGGAACTCCCTCCCTAACAGCACTGTGCGTGCCTCAACACCATACGGACGCGAACCCCCTCCCTAACAGCACTGTGGATGACCCTACACCACACAAACTGGAACTCCCTTCATAACAGCACTGTGGATGACCCTACAGCACACCGACTGGAACTCCCTCCCGAACACCACAGTGGATGACCCTGCACCACACGGAATGGATCTCCCTCCCTAACAGCACAGTGGATGGTCCTACAGCATATGGACTGGAACTCCCTCCCAGCAGCACCTTGGGTGCCTCTTCACCACACGGACTGTAACTCCCTCCCTAACTGAACTGTGGGTGCCTCTACTCCACACGGTCTGGAACTCCCTCCCTAACAGCACTGTGGGTGCCCCCACACCATACGGACTGGAACTCCATCGCTAACAGCACTGTGGATGCCCCCACACCATATGGACTGGCACTCCCTCCCAAACAGCACTGTGGGTCCCCCACACCATACGGACTGGAACTCCATCCCTAACAGCACTGTGGATAACCCTACACCACACGGACTGGAACTCCCTCCCTAACAGCACTGTGGATGATCCTACAACACACGGACTGGAACTCCCTTCCTAACAGCACTTTGGATGACCCTACACCACACGGACCGGAACTCCCTCCCTAACAGCACTGTGATTGACCCTACACCACACGGACCGGAACTTCCTCCTGGACAGCACTGTGGATGACGCTACACCATATGGACTGTAACTCCGTCCCAACAGCACTGTGGATGACCCTACACCATACGGACTGGAACTCCCTCCCAAAAAGGACTGTGGGTGCCTCTACGCCATACGGATTGGAACTCCCTCCCTAACAGCACTGTTGTTGACCCTACACCACACGGACCGGATCTTCCTCCCGAACAGCACTGTGGATCACCCTGCACCACATGGACTGGTATTCCCTCCCTAACAGCACTGTGGGTGCCCCTACACCACACGAGCAGGAGCCCCCTCCCAACATCACTGTTGATGCCCTAACACCACACAGAATGGAACACCCTCCCAACAGCAATTTGGGTGCCCCTCCACCACACGAACTGGAACCTCCTCCCTCACAGCACTGTAGGTGACCCTACACCACACGGACTGGAACTCCCTCCCTAACAACACTGTGGATGACCCTACGCCACACGGAATGGAACATCCTCTGGATCAGCACTGTGGATGTCCCTACACCACAGGGACTGGAACTCCCTCCCTAACAGCACTGTGGATGACACTACACCACACAGACTGGAACTCCATTCCTAACAGCACTGTGGATGACCCTACACCACACAGAATGGAACACCCTCCCCAACAGCACTGTGGATGACCCTACACCACACCGATTGGATCTCCCTCCCTAACAGCACTGTGGATGACCCTACTCCTCATATACTGGATTTCCGTCCCTAACAGCACTGTTAATGACCCTACACCACACGGACTGTAACTCCCTCCCTAACAGCTCTGTGGGTGCATCTGCACCACAAGGACTGGAACTCTCTCCCTTAAAGCACTGTGGGTGCCCCAACACCATACGGACTGGAACTCACTCCCTAACAGCACTGTGGCTGCCCCAGCACCATACGGACGGGAACTCCCTCCCTATCAGAACTGTGGGTGCCCCCACACCACACGGACTGGAACTCTCTCCCTTAAAGCACTGTGGATGACCCTTCACCACAGGGACTGGAACTCCCTCCCTAACTGCACTGTGGATGACACTACACCACACAGACTGGAACTCCATTCCTAACAGCACTGTGGATGACCCTACACCACACAGAATGGAACACCCTCCCTAACAGCACTGTGGATGACCCTACACCACACCGATTGGATCTCCCTCCCTAACAGCACTGTGGGTGCCTCTACACCACACGGACTGGAACCTGCTCCCTAACAGTACTGTGGGTGCCTCTACACCGTACAGACTGGAACTCCCTCCCTTACAGAATTGTGGATGACCCTACACCACACGAACTGGAACCTCCTCACTAACATCACTGTGGATGACCCTACACCACACGGACTGGAACACCCTCCCTAACAGCACTGTGGGTGCCTCTACACCATACAGACTGGATCTCCCTCCCTAACAGCACTGTGGATGACCCTACACCATATTGACTGGAACTCCCTCCCAAACAGCACTGTGTGTGCCTCTGCACCAGACGGACTGGAACTCCCTCCCTAACAGCACTGTGGATGACCCTACTCCGCACGAACTGGAACCTCCTCCCTAACAGCACTGTGGATGTCCCTACACCAAACGGACTGGAACTCCCTCCCTAACAGCACTGTGCGTGCCTCAACACCATACGGACGCGAACCCCCTCCCTAACAGCACTGTGGATGACCCTACACCACACAAACTGGAACTCCCTTCATAACAGCACTGTGGATGACCCTACAGCACACCGACTGGAACTCCCTCCCGAACACCACAGTGGATGACCCTGCACCACACGGAATGGATCTCCCTCCCTAACAGCACAGTGGATGGTCCTACAGCATATGGACTGGAACTCCCTCCCAGCAGCACCTTGGGTGCCTCTTCACCACACGGACTGTAACTCCCTCCCTAACTGAACTGTGGGTGCCTCTACTCCACACGGTCTGGAACTCCCTCCCTAACAGCACTGTGGGTGCCCCCACACCATACGGACTGGAACTCCATCGCTAACAGCACTGTGGATGCCCCCACACCATATGGACTGGCACTCCCTCCCAAACAGCACTGTGGGTCCCCCACACCATACGGACTGGAACTCCATCCCTAACAGCACTGTGGATAACCCTACACCACACGGACTGGAACTCCCTCCCTAACAGCACTGTGGATGATCCTACAACACACGGACTGGAACTCCCTTCCTAACAGCACTTTGGATGACCCTACACCACACGGACCGGAACTTCCTCCCGAACAGCACTGTGGATGACCCTACACAATACGGACTGGAACTCCCTCCCAACAGCACTGTGGTTCACCCTGCACCACACGAACTGGAACCTCCTCCCTAACAGCACTGTGGGTGCCTCTCCACCATACGGGCTGGAACTCTTGCCCTAACAGCACTGTGGTTGACATTAAATCACACGGACTGGAACTCCCTCCCTAACAGCACTGTGGACGATCCTACAACACACGGACTGGAACTTCCTCCTGAACAGCACTGTGGATGACCCTACACCATATGGACTGGAACTCCCTCCCAACAGCACCTTGGGTGCCTCTACACCACACGGACTGTAACTCCCTCCCTAACTGAACTGTGGGTGCCTCTACTCCACACCGACTGGAACTCCCTCCCGAACACCACAGTGGATGACCCTACACCACACGGAATGGATCTCTCTCCCTAACAGCACAGTGGGTGGTCCTACACCACACGGACTGGAACTCCCTCCCTAACAGCACTGTGGGTGCCTGTGCACCATACGGACTGGAATTCCCTCCCTAACAGCACTGTGGATGACCCTACACCACACCGACTGGAACTCCCTCCCTAACAGCCCTGTGGGTGCCTCTACACCAGACGGACTGGAACCCCCTCCCTAACCGCACTGTGGGTGCCTCTACACCACACGGACTGGAACCTCCTCCCTAACAGTACTGTGGGTGCCTCTACACCATACGGACTGGAACTCCCTTACAGCACTGTGGATGACCCTACACCACACGAACTGGAACCTCCTCCCTTACTGCACTGTGGATGACCCTACACCACATGGACTGGAATTCCCTCCCTAACAGCACTGTGGATGACCCTACACCACACGGACTGGAACTCCCTCCCTAACAGCACTGTTAATGACCCTACACCACACGGACTGGAACTCCCTGCCTAACAGCACTGTTATTGACCCTACACCACACAGAATGGAACACCCTCCGTAACAGCACTGTGGATGACCCTACACCACACGGACTGGAACTCCCTCCCTAACAGCACTGTGGGTGCCTCTACACTACACGGTCTGTAACTCCCTCCCTAACAGAACTGTGGGTGCCTCTACACCACACCGTCTGGAACTCCTCCCTAACAGCACTGTGCGTGCCCCCACACCTTACGTACTGGCACTCCCTCCCAAACAGCACTGTGGGTTCCCCCACACCATACGGACTGGAACTCCCTCCCTAACAGCACTGTGGAAGGCCCTACACCACACGGACTGGAACCTCCTCCCTAACAGTACTGTGGGTGCCTCTACACCATACGGACTGGAACTCCCTCCCTAACAGCACTGTGGATGACCCTACTCCGCACGAACTGGAACCTCCTCCCTAACAGCACTGTGGATGTCCCTACACCAAACGGACTGGAACTCCCTCCCTAACAGCACTGTGCGTGCCTCTACACCATACGGACGGGAACTCCCTACCTAACAGCACTGTGGATGACCCTACACCACACAAACTGGAACTCCCTTCATAACAGCACTGTGGATGACCCTACAGCACACCGACTGGAACTCCCTCCCGAACACCACAGTGGATGACCCGACACCACACGGAATGGATCTCCCTCCCTAACAGCACAGTGGGTGGTCCTACACCACACGGACTGGAACTCCCTCCCTAACAGCACTGTGGGTGCCTGTGCACCATACGGACTGGAATTCCCTCCCTAACAGCACTGTGGATGACCCTACACCACATGGACTGGAACTCACTCCCTAACTGCACTGTGGGTGCCTCTGCACCAGACGGACTGGAACTCCCTCCCTAACAGCACTGTGGATGACCCTACACCACATGGACTGGAACTCCCTCCCTAACAGCACTGTGGAGGGCCCTACACCACACGGACTGGAACCTCCTCCCTAACAGTACTGTGGGTGCCTCGACACCATACGGACTGTAACTTTCTCCCTAACAGCACTGTGGATGACCCTACGCAACACGGAATGGAACCTCCTCCCTAACAGCACTGTGGGTGCCTCTCCACCATACGGATTGCAACTCCAATCCTAACAGCACTTTGGATGACCCTACACCACACGGACCAGATCTTATTCCCGAACAGCACTCTGGATGACCCTACACCATATGGACTGCAACTCCCTCCCAACAGCACTGTGGATCACCCTGCACCACATGGACTGGTACTCCCTCCCTAACAGCAATGTGGATGACGCTACACCACATGGATTGGAACTCCCTCCCTAACAGCACTGTGGATGACCCTACACCACACGGACTGGAACTCCCTCCCTAACAGCACTGTGGGTGCCTCTACACCACACGGTCTGTAACTCCCTCCCTAACAGAACTGTGGGTTCCTCTACACCACACGGTCTGGAACTCCTCCCTAACAGCACTGTGGGTGCCCCTACACCATACGGATTGGAACTCCCTCCCTAACAACACTGTGGGTTCCCCCACACCTTATGTACTGGCACTCCCTCCCAAACAGCACTGTGGGTTCCCCCACACCATACGGGATGGAACTCCCTCCCTATCAGCACTGTGGGTGCATCTGCACCACACGGACTGGAGCTCACTCCCTCACAGCACTTTGGTTGCCTCTACTCCACATGGACTGGAACTCCCTCCGTTACAGCACTGTGGGTGCCCCCACACCATTCCGACAGGAAATCCCTCGCTAACAGCACTGTGGGTGCCCCTACACCACACGAGCAGGAGCCCCATCCCTACGTCACTGTTGATGACCTAACACCACACAGAATGGAACACCCTCCCAAGAGCAATTTGGGTGCCCCTCCACCACGCGAACTGGAACCTCCTCCCTCACAGCACTGTAGGTGACCCTATACCACACGGACTGGAACTCCCTCCCTAACAACACTGTGGATGACCCTACACCACACGGAATGGAATATCCTCCGGATCAGCACTGTGGATGTCCCTACACCACATGGACCGGAACTCCCTCCCTAACAGCACTGTGGATGACCCTACACCACATATACTGGATTTCCCTCCCTAACAGCACTGTTAATGACCCTACACCACACGGACTGTAACTCCCTCCCTAACAGCTCTGTGGGTGCCTGTACACCACACGGAATGGAACTCCCTCCATAACAGCACTGTGGATTGTCCTACACCACACGGACTGGAACTCCCTCCCTAACAGCACTGTGGGTGCCTCTGCACCATACGGACTGGAATTCCCTCCCTAACAGCACTGTCGATGACCATACACCACATGGACTGGAACTCACTCCCTAACTGCACTGTGGGTGCCTCTGCACCAGACGGACTGGAACTCCCTCCCTAACAGCACTGTGGATGACCCTACACCACATGGACTGGAACTCCCTCCCTTACTGCACTGTGGATGACCCTACACCACACGGACCGGAACTTCCTCCCGGACAGCACTGTGGATGACGCTACACCATATGGACTGTAACTCCGTCCCAACAGCACTGTGGATGACCCTACACCATACGGACTGGAACTCCCTCCCAAAAAGGACTGTGGGTGCCTCTACGCCATACGGATTGGAACTCCCTCCCTAACAGCACTGTTGTTGACCCTACACCACCCGGACTGGAACTCCCTCCCTTTCAGCAGTGTCCGTGCCCCTACACCATTCGGATTGGAACTCTCTCCCTAACAGAACTGTGGGTGCCCCCACACCATATGGACTGTAACTCCCTCCCTAACAGCACTGTGGGTGCACCTGCACCCACACGGACTGGAATTCCCTCCCCCACTGCTATGTGGATTACACTACACCACACAGACTGCAACTCCCTTCCTAACAGCACTGTGCATGACCCTACACCACAAGGAATGGAACTCCCTCCCTAACAGCACTGTGCATGACCCTACACCACACCGACTGGAACCCCCTCCCTAACCGCACTGTGGGTGCCTCTACACCATACGGACTGGAACTCCCTCCCTTACAGCACTGTGGATGACCCTACACCACACGAACTGGAATCTCCTCCCTCACAGCACTGTGGATGACCCTACACCACATGGACTGCAATTCCCTCCCTAACAGCACTGTGGATGACCCTACACCACACGGACTGGAACTCCCTCCCTAACAGCACTGTTAATGACCCTACACCACACGGACTGGAACTCCCTGCCTAACAGCACTGTTATTGACCCTACACCACACAGAATGGAACACCCTCCCTTTCAGCACTGTGGATGACCGTACGCAACACGGACTGTAACCTCCTCCCTAACAGCACTGTGGGCGCCTCTCCACCATACGGGCTGGAACTCTTGCCCTAGCAGCACTGTGGATGACACTAAACCACACGGACTGGAACTCCCTCCCTAACAGCACTGTGGACGGTCCTACAACACACGGACTGGAACTCCCTCCCTAACAGCACTGTGGATGATCCTACACCACATGGACCGGAACTTCCTCCCGAACAGCACTGTGGATGACCCTACAGCATATGGACTGGAACTCCCTCCCAACAGCACCTTGGGTGCCTCTTCACCACACGGACTGTAACTCCCTCCCTAACTGAACTGTGGGTGCCTCTACTCCACACGGTCTGGAACTCCCTCCCTAACAGCACTGTGGGTGCCCCCACACCATACGGACTGGAACTCCATCGCTAACAGCACTGTGGATGCCCCCACACCATATGGACTGGCACTCCCTCCCAAACAGCACTGTGGGTCCCACACACCATACGGACTGGAACTCCAACCCTAACAGCACTGTGGATAACCCTACACCACACGGACTGGAACTCCCTCCCTAACAGCACTGTGGATGATCCTACAACACACGGACTGGAACTCCCTTCCTAACAGCACTTTGGATGACCCTACACCACACGGACCGGAACTTCCTCCCGAACAGCACTGTGGATGACCCTACACAATACGGACTGGAACTCCCTCCCAACAGCACTGTGGTTCACCCTGCACCACACGAACTGGAACCTCCTCCCTAACAGCACTGTGGGTGCCTCTCCACCATACGGGCTGGAACTCTTGCCCTAACAGCACTGTGGGTGACATTAAATCACACGGACTGGAACTCCCTCCCTAACAGCACTGTGGACGATCCTACAACACACGGACTGGAACTTCCTCCTGAACAGCACTGTGGATGACCCTACACCATATGGACTGGAACTCCCTCCCAACAGCACCTTGGGTGCCTCTACACCACACGGACTGTAACTCCCTCCCTAACTGAACTGTGGGTGCCTCTACTCCACACGGACTGGAACTCCCTTCCTAACAGCACTGTGGATGACCCTACACCACACGGACCGGATCTTCCTCCCGAACAGCACTGTGGATGACTCTACACCAAATGGACAGGAACTCCCTCCCAACAGCTCTGTGGATGACCCTAAACCACATGGACTGGAATTTCCTCCCTAACATCACTGTGGATGACCCTACACCACACGGACTGGAACTCCCTCCCTAACAGCACTGTTAATGACCCTACACCACATGGACTGGAACTTCCTCCCTAACAGCACTGTGGATGCCTCTACACCACATGCCTGGAACTCCCTCCCTAACAGCACTGTGGGTGCCCTGACACCATACGGACTGGAACTCCCTCCCTAACAGCACTGTTGGTGCCGCCACAACATACCGACTCGAACTCCCTCCCTAACAGCACTGTGGATGATGCTACACCACATGGACTGGAACTCCCTCCCTAAACACACTGTGGATGAGCCTACACCACAAGGACTGGAACTCCCTCCCTAACAGCACTGTTAATGGCCCTACACCACACGGACTGGAACTCCCTCCCTAACAGCACTGTTATTGACCCTACACCGCACAGAATGGAACACACTCCCTAACAGCACTGTGGATGTCCCTACGCAACATGGACTGGAACCTCCTCCCTAACAGCACTGTGGGTGCCTCCACACCATACGGGCTGGATCTATTTCCCTAACAGCCCTGTGGATGACCCGAAACCACACGGACTGGATCTCCCTCCCTAACAGCACTGTGGATGATCCTACAACACACGGACTGGAACTCCCTTCCTAACAGCACTTTGGATGACCCTACACCACACGGACCGGAACTTCCTCCCGAACAGCACTGTGGATGATCCTACGCCATATGGACTGGAACTGCCTCCCAACAGCACTGTGGATCACCCTACACCACATGGACTGGTACTCCCTCCCTAACAGCACTGTGGACGACCTTACACCACATGGACTGGAACTCCCTCCCTAACAGCACTGTGGATGACCCTACACCACACGGACTGGAACTCCCTCCCTAACAGCACTGTGGATGACCCTACACCACACGGACTGGAACTCCCTCCCAACAGCACTGTGGATCACCCTACACCACATGGACTGGTACTCCCTCCCTAACAGCACTGTGGACGACCTTACACCACATGGACTGGAACTCCCTCCCTAACAGCACTGTGGATGACCCTACACCACACGGACTGGAACTCCCTCCCTAACAGCACTGTGGATGACTCTACACCAAATGGACAGGAACTCCCTCCCAACAGCTCTGTGGATGACCCTAAACCACATTGACTGGAATTCCCTCCCTAACATCACTGTGGATGACCCTACACCACACGGACTGGAACTCCCTCCCTAACAGCACTGTTAATAACCCTACACCACATGGACTGGAACTCCCTCCCGAACAGCACTGTGGATGACCCTACAGCATATGGACTGGAACTCCCTCTCAACAGCACCTTGGGTGCCTCTATACCACATGGACTGTAACTCCCTCCCTAACTGAACTGTGGGTGCCTCTACTCCACACGGTCTGGAACTCCCTCCCTAACAGCACTGTGGGTGCCCCCACACCATACGGACTGGAACTCCCTCCCTAACAGCACTGTGGGTGCCCCCACACCATATGGACTGGCACTCCCTCCCAAACAGCACTGTGGGTCCCCCACACCATACGGACTGGAACTCCATCCCTAACAGCACTGTGGATAACCCTACCCCACACGGACTGGAACTCCCTCCCTAACAGCACTGTGGATGATCCTACAACACACGGACTGGAACTCCCTTCCTAACAGCACTTTGGATGACCCTACACCACACGGACCGGAACTTCCTCCCGAACAGCACTGTGGATGACCCTACACAATACGGACTGGAACTCCCTCCCAACAGCACTGTGGTTCACCCTGCACCACACGAACTGGAACCTCCTCCCTAACAGCACTGTGGGTGCCTCTCCACCATACGGGCTGGAACTCTTGCCCTAACAGCACTGTGGGTGACATTAAATCACACGGACTGGAACTCCCTCCCTAACAGCACTGTGGACGATCCTACAACACACGGACTGGAACTTCCTCCTGAACAGCACTGTGGATGACCCTACACCATATGGACTGGAACTCCCTCCCAACAGCACCTTGGGTGCCTCTACACCACACGGACTGTAACTCCCTCCCTAACTGAACTGTGGGTGCCTCTACTCCACACGGACTGGAACTCCCTTCCTAACAGCACTGTGGATGACCCTACACCACACGGACCGGATCTTCCTCCCGAACAGCACTGTGGATGACTCTACACCAAATGGACAGGAACTCCCTCCCAACAGCTCTGTGGATGACCCTAAACCACATGGACTGGAATTTCCTCCCTAACATCACTGTGGATGACCCTACACCACACGGACTGGAACTCCCTCCCTAACAGCACTGTTAATGACCCTACACCACATGGACTGGAACTTCCTCCCTAACAGCACTGTGGATGCCTCTACACCACATGCCTGGAACTCCCTCCCTAACAGCACTGTGGGTGCCCTGACACCATACGGACTGGAACTCCCTCCCTAACAGCACTGTTGGTGCCGCCACAACATACCGACTCGAACTCCCTCCCTAACAGCACTGTGGATGATGCTACACCACATGGACTGGAACTCCCTCCCTAAACACACTGTGGATGAGCCTACACCACAAGGACTGGAACTCCCTCCCTAACAGCACTGTTAATGGCCCTACACCACACGGACTGGAACTCCCTCCCTAACAGCACTGTTATTGACCCTACACCGCACAGAATGGAACACACTCCCTAACAGCACTGTGGATGTCCCTACGCAACATGGACTGGAACCTCCTCCCTAACAGCACTGTGGGTGCCTCCACACCATACGGGCTGGATCTATTTCCCTAACAGCCCTGTGGATGACCCGAAACCACACGGACTGGATCTCCCTCCCTAACAGCACTGTGGATGATCCTACAACACACGGACTGGAACTCCCTTCCTAACAGCACTTTGGATGACCCTACACCACACGGACCGGAACTTCCTCCCGAACAGCACTGTGGATGATCCTACGCCATATGGACTGGAACTGCCTCCCAACAGCACTGTGGATCACCCTACACCACATGGACTGGTACTCCCTCCCTAACAGCACTGTGGACGACCTTACACCACATGGACTGGAACTCCCTCCCTAACAGCACTGTGGATGACCCTACACCACACGGACTGGAACTCCCTCCCTAACAGCACTGTGGATGACCCTACACCACACGGACTGGAACTCCCTCCCAACAGCACTGTGGATCACCCTACACCACATGGACTGGTACTCCCTCCCTAACAGCACTGTGGACGACCTTACACCACATGGACTGGAACTCCCTCCCTAACAGCACTGTGGATGACCCTACACCACACGGACTGGAACTCCCTCCCTAACAGCACTGTGGATGACTCTACACCAAATGGACAGGAACTCCCTCCCAACAGCTCTGTGGATGACCCTAAACCACATTGACTGGAATTCCCTCCCTAACATCACTGTGGATGACCCTACACCACACGGACTGGAACTCCCTCCCTAACAGCACTGTTAATAACCCTACACCACATGGACTGGAACTCCCTCCCGAACAGCACTGTGGATGACCCTACAGCATATGGACTGGAACTCCCTCTCAACAGCACCTTGGGTGCCTCTATACCACATGGACTGTAACTCCCTCCCTAACTGAACTGTGGGTGCCTCTACTCCACACGGTCTGGAACTCCCTCCCTAACAGCACTGTGGGTGCCCCCACACCAAACGGACTGGAACTCCCTCCCTAACAGCACTGTGGGTGCCCCCACACCATATGGACTGGCACTCCCTCCCAAACAGCACTGTGGGTCCCCCACACCATACGGACTGGAACTCCATCCCTAACAGCACTGTGGATAACCCTACCCCACACGGACTGGAACTCCCTCCCTAACAGCACTGTGGGTTCCACTGCACCATACGGACTGGAACTCCCTCCCTAACAGCACTGTGGATGACCCTACACCACACGGACCGGATCTTCCTCCCGAACATCACTGTGGATTACTCTACACCAAATGGACAGGAACTCCCTCCCAACAGCTCTGTGGATGACCCTAAACCACATGGACTGGAATTCCCTCCCTAACATCACTGTGGATGACCCTACACCACACTGACTGGAACTCTCTCCCTAACAGCACTGTTAATGACCCTACACCACATTGACTGGAACTTCCTCCCTTACAGCACTGTGGATGCCTCTACACCACACGCCTGGAACTCCCTCCCTAACAGCACTGTTGGTGCCGCCACAACATACCGACTCGAACTCCCTCCCTTACAGCACTGTGGGTGCCCCTACACCACACGGACTGGAACTCCCTCCCTAGCAGCACTGTGGATGATGCTACACCACATGGACTGGAACTCCCTCCCTAAACACACTGTGGATGAGCCTACACCACACGGACTGGAACTCCCTCCCTAACAGCACTGTTAATGGCCCTACACCACACGGACTGGAACTCCCTCCCTAACAGCACTGTTATTGACCCTACACCGCACAGAATGGAACACACTCCCTAACAGCACTGTGGATGTCCCTACGCAACATGGACTGGAACCTCCTCCCTAACAGCACTGTGGGTGCCTCTACACCATACGGGCTGGATCTCTTTCCCTAACAGCCCTGTGGATGACCTTACACCACATGGACTGGAACTCCCTGCCTAACAGCACTGTGGATGACCCTACACCACACGGACTGGAACTCCTTCCCTAACAGCACTGTGGATGACCCTACACCAAACGGACTGGAAAACCCCTCCCTAACAGCACTGTTAATTACCCTACACCACACAGACTGGAACTCCCTTCCTAACAGCACTGTGCATGACACTACACCACACGGAATGGGACTCCCTCCCTAACAGCACTGTGGATGACCCTAGACCACACCGACTGGAACTCCCTCCCTAACAGCACTGTGGGTCCCGCTACACCAGACGGACTGGAACCCCATCCCTAACCGCACTGTGGGCGCCTCTACACCACACGGATTGGAACCTCCTCCCTAACAGTACTGTGGGTGCCTCTACACCATACGGACTGGAACTCCCTCCCTGACAGCACTGTGGATGACCCTACACCACATGAACTGGAACCTCCACCCGAACTGCCCTGTGGATGACCCTACACCACATGGACTGGAATTCCCTCCCTAACAGCAATTTGGATGACCCTACACCACACGGACTGGAACTCCCTGCCTAACAGCACTGTTATTGACCCTACACCACACAGAATGGAACACCCTCCCTAACAGCACTGTTGATGACCCTACGCAACACGGACTGGAACTCCCTGCCTAACAGCACTGTTATTGACCCTACACCACACAGAATGGAACACCCTCCCTAACGGCACTGTTGATGACCCTACGCAACACGGACTGGAACCTCCTCCCTAACAGCACTGTGGGTGCCTCTCCACCATACGGGCTGGAACTCTTGCCCTAACAGCACTGTGGATGACACTAAACCACACGGACTGGAACCCCCTCCCTAACAGCACTGTGGACGATCCTACAACACACGGACTGGAAATCCCTCCCGAACATCACTGTGGATGACCCTACACCACATGGACCGGAACTTCCTCCCAAACAGCACTGTGGGTCCCCCACACCATACGGACTGGAATTCCATCCCTTACAGCACTGTGGATAACCCTACACCACACGGACTGGAACTCCCTCCCTAACAGCACTGTGGGTTCCACTGCACCATACGGACTGGAACTCCCTCCCTAACAGAATTGTGGATGACCCTACACCACACCGACTGGAACTCCCTCCCTAACAGCACTGTGAGTGCCTCTACACCACACGGACTGAACCTTCCTTCCTAACAGTACTGTGGGTGCCTCTACACCATACGGACTGGAACTCCCTCCCTTACAGCACTGTGGATGACGCTACACCACACGAACTGGAACCTCCTCCCTAACTGCACTGTGGATGACCCTACACCACACGCCTGGAACTCCCTCCCTAACAGAACTGTTGGTGCCGCCACAACATACCGACTCGAACTCCCTCCCTAACAGCACTGTGGGTGCCCCTACACCACACGGACTGGAACTCCCTCCCTAGCAGCACTGTGGATGATGCTACACCACATGGACTGGAACTCCCTCCCTAAACACACTGTGGATGACCCTACACCACACGGACTGGAACTCCCTCCCTAACAGCACTGTTAATGGCCCTACACCACACGGACTGGAACTCCCTCCCTAACAGCACTGTTATTGACACTACACCGCACAGAATGGAACACACTCCCTAACAGCACTGTGGATGTCCCTACGCAACATGGACTGGAACCTCCTCCCTAACAGCACTGTGGGTGCCTCTACACCATACGGGCTGGATCTCTTTCCCTAACAGCCCTATGGATGATCCTACAACACACAGACTGGAACTCCCTTCCTAACAGCACTTTGGATGACCCTACACCACACGGACCGGAACTTCCTCCCGAACAGCACTGTGGATGACCCTACACCATATGGACTGGAACTCCCTCTCAACAGCACTGTGGATCACCCTACACCACATGGACTGGTACTCCCTCCCTAACAGCACTGTGGACGACCTTACACCACACGGACTGGAACTCCCTCCCTAACAGCACTGTGGGTTCCACTGCACCATACGGACTGGAACTCCCTCCCTAACGGCACAGTGGATGACCCTACACCACACGGACCGGATCTTCCTCCCGAACAGCACTGTGGATGACTCTACACCAAATGGACAGGAACTCCCTCCCAACAGCTCTGTGGATGACCCTAAACCACATTGACTGGAATTCCCTCCCTAACATCACTGTGGATGACCCTACACCACATGGACTGGAACTCCCTCCCTAACAGCACTGTTAATAACCCTACACCACATGGACTGGAACTCCCTCCCTAACAGCACTGTGGGTGCCTCTACACCAGACGGACTGGAACCCCCTCCCTAACCGCACTGTGGGTGCCTCTACACCACACGGACTGGAACCTCCTCCCTAACAGTACTGTGGGTGCCTCTACACCATACGGACTGGAACTCCCTCCCTTACAGCACTGTGGATGACCCTACACCACATGGACTGGAATTCCCTCCCTAACAGCACTGTGGATGACCCTACACCACACGGACTGGAACTCCCTCCCTACAGCACTGTTAATGACCCTACACCACACGGACTGGAACTCCCTGCCTAACAGCACTGTTATTGACCCTACACCACACAGAATGGAACACCCTCCCTAACAGCACTGTGGATGACCGTACGCAACACGGACTGTAACCTCCTCCCAGCAGCACTGTGGGTGCCTCTCCACCATACGGGCTGGAACTCCCTCCCTAACAGCACTGTGGACGATCCTACAACACACGGACTGGAACTCCCTCCCTAACAGCACTGTGGATGACCCTACACCACATGGACCGGAACTTCCTCCCGAACAGCACTGTGGATGACCCTACAGCATATGGACTGGAACTCCCTCTCAACAGCACCTTGGGTGCCTCTATACCACACGGACTGTAATTCCTTCCCTAACTGAACTGTGGGTGCCTCTACTCCACACGGTCTGGAACTCCCTCCCTAACAGCACTGTGGGTGCCCCCACACCATACGGACTGGAACTCCCTCCCTAACAGCACTGTGGGTGCCCCCACACCATATGGACTGGCACTCCCTCCCAAACAGCACTGTGGGTCCCCCACACCATACGGACTGGAACTCCATCCCTAACAGCACTGTGGATAACCCTACACCACACGGACTGGAACTCCCTCCCTAACAGCACTGTGGGTTCCACTGCACCATACGGACTGGAACTCCCTCCCTAACAGCACTGTGGATGACCCTACACCACACGGACCGGATCTTCCTCCCGAACATCACTGTGGATTACTCTACACCAAATGGACAGGAACTCCCTCCCAACAGCTCTGTGGATGACCCTAAACCACATGGACTGGAATTCCCTCCCTAACATCACTGTGGATGACCCTACACCACACTGACTGGAACTCTCTCCCGAACAGCACTGTTGGTGCCGCCACAACATACCGACTCGAACTCCCTCCCTTACAGCACTGTGGGTGCCCCTACACCACACGGACTGGAACTCCCTCCCTAGCAGCACTGTGGATGATGCTACACCACATGGACTGGAACTCCCTCCCTAAACACACTGTGGATGAGCCTACACCACACGGACTGGAACTCCCTCCCTAACAGCACTGTTAATGGCCCTACACCACACGGACTGGAACTCCGTCCCTAACAGCACTGTTATTGACCCTACACCGCACAGAATGGAACACATTCCCTAACAGCACTGTGGATGTCCCTACGCAACATGGACTGGAACCTCCTCCCTAACAGCACTGTGGGTGCCTCTACACCATACGGGCTGGATCTCTTTCCCTAACAGCCCTGTGGATGACCTTACACCACATGGACTGGAACTCCCTCCCTAACAGCACTGTGGATGACCCTACACCACACGGACTGGAACTCCCTCCCTAACAGCACTGTGGATGACCCTACACCAAACGGACTGGAACTCCCTCCCTAACAGCACTGTTAATTACCCTACACCACACAGACTGGAACTCCCTTCCTAACAGCACTGTGCATGACCCTAGACCACACCGACTGGAACTCCCTCCCTAACAGCACTGTGGGTCCCGCTACACCAGACGGACTGGAACCCCATCCCTAACCGCACTGTGGGCGCCTCTACACCACACGGATTGGAACCTCCTCCCTAACAGTACTGTGGGTGCCTCTACACCATACGGACTGGAACTCCCTCCCTTACAGCACTGTGGATGACCCTACACCACACGAACTGGAACCTCCACCCGAACTGCCCTGTGGATGACCCTACACCACATGGACTGGAATTCCCTCCCTAACAGCAATTTGGATGACCCTACACCACACGGACTGGAACTCCCTCCCTAACAGCGCTGTTAATGACCCTACACCACACGGACTGGAACTCCCTGCCTAACAGCACTGTTATTGACCCTACACCACACAGAATGGAACACCCTCCCTAACAGCACTGTTGATGACCCTACGCAACACGGAATGGAACCTCCTCCCTAACAGCACTGTGGGTGCCTCTCCACCATACGGGCTGGAACTCTTGCCCTAACAGCACTGTGGATGACACTAAACCACACGGACTGGAACCCCCTCCCTAACAGCACTGTGGACGATCCTACAACACACGGACTGGAAATCCCTCCCGAACATCACTGTGGATGACCCTACACCACATGGACCGGAACTTCCTCCCGAACAGCACTGTGGATGACCCTACAGCATATGGACTGGAACTCCCTCTCAACAGCACCTTGGGTGCCTCTACACCACACGGACTGTAACTCCCTCCCTAACTGAACTGTGGGTGCCTCTACTCCACACGGTCTGGAACTCCCTCCCTAACAGCACTGTGGGTGCCCCCACACCATACGGACTGGAACTCCCTCCCTAACAGCACTGTTGGTGCCCCCACACCATATGGACTGGCACTCCCTCCCAAACAGCACTGTGGGTCCCCCACACCATACGGACTGGAACTCCATCCCTAACAGCACTGTGGATAACCCTACACCACACGGACTGGAATTCCCTCCCTAACAGCACTGTGGGTTCCACTGCACCATACGGACTGGAACTCCCTCCCTAACAGCACTGTGGATGACCCTACACAACACGGACCGGATCTTCCTCCCGAACATCACTGTGGATTACTCTACACCAAATGGACAGGAACTCCCTCCCAACAGCTCTGTGGATGACCCTAAACCACATGGACTGGAATTCCCTCCCTAACATCACTGTGGATGACCCTACACCACACTGACTGGAACTCTCTCCCTAACAGCACTGTTAATGACCCTACACCACATTGACTGGAACTTCCTCCCTTACAGCACTGTGGATGCCTCTACACCACACGCCTGGAACTCCCTCCCTAACAGCACTGTTGGTGCCGCCACAACATACCGACTCGAACTCCCTCCCTTACAGCACTGTGGGTGCCCCTACACCACACGGACTGGAACTCCCTCCCTAGCAGCACTGTGGATGACTCTACACCAAATGGACAGGAACTCACTCCCAACAGCTCTGTGGATGACCCTAAAGCACATGGACAGGAATTCCCTCCCTAACAGCACTGTGGATGACCCTACACCACACGGACTGGAACTCCCTCCCTAGCAGCACTGTGGATGCCTCTACACCACACGCCTGGAACTCCCTCCCTAACAGCACTGTTGGTGCCGCCACAACATACCTACTCGAACTCCCTCCCTTACAGCACTGTGGATGACCCTACACCACACGGACCGGATCTTTCTCCCGAACAGCACTGTGGATGACTCTACACCAAATGGACAGGAACTCACTCCCAACAGCTCTGTGGATGACCCTAAAGCACATGGACAGGAATTCCCTCCCTAACAGCACTGTGGATGACCCTACACCACACGGACTGGAACTCCCTCCCTAGCAGCACTGTGGATGATGCTACACCACATGGACTGGAACTCCCTCCCTAAACACACTGTGGATGAGCCTACACCACACGGACTGGAACTCCCTTCCTAACAGCACTTTGGATGACCCTACACCACACGGACCGGAACTTCCTCCCGAACAGCACTGTGGATGACCCTACACCATATGGACTGGAACTCCATCCCAACAGTACTGTGGATCACCCTACACCACATAGACTGGTACTCCCTCCCTAACAGCACTGTGGATGACCTTAAACCACACGGACTGGAACTCCCTCCCTAGCAGCACTGTGGGTTCCACTGCACCATACGGACTGGAACTCCCTCCCTAACGGCACAGTGGATGACCCTACACCACACGGACCGGATCTTTCTCCCGAACAGCACTGTGGATGACTCTACACCAAATGGACAGGAACTCACTCCCAACAGCTCTGTGGATGACCCTAAAGCACATGGACAGGAATTCCCTCCCTAACAGCACTGTGGATGACCCTACACCACACGGACTGGAACTCCCTCCCTAACAGCACTGTTATTGACCCTACACCGCACAGAATGGAACACACTCCCTAACAGCACTGTGGATGTCCCTACGCAACATGGACTGGAACCTCCTCCCTAACAGCACTGTGGGTGCCTCTACACCATACGGGCTGGATCTCTTTCCCTAACAGCACTGTGGATGACCCGAAACCACACGGACTGGAACTCCCTCCCTAACAGCACTGTGGATGATCCTACAACACACGGACTGGAACTTCCTCCCGAACGGCACTGTGGATGACCCTACACCATATGGACTGGAACTCCCTCCCAACAGCACTGTGGATCACCCTACACCACATGGACTGGTACTCCCTCCCTAACAGCACTGTGGATGACCTTACACCACTTGGACTGGAACTCCCTCCCTAACAGCAATGTGGATGACCCTACACCACACGGACTGGAACTCCCTCCCTAACAGCACTGTGGATGACCCTACACCAAACGGACTGGATCTCCCTCCCTAACAGCACTGTTAATGACCCGACACCACACGGACTGGAACTCCCTGCCTAACAGCACTGTTATTGACCCTACACCACACAGAATTGAACACCCTCCCTAACAGCACTGTGGATGACCCTACGCAACATGGACTGGAACCTCCTCCCTAACAACACTGCGGGTGCCTCTCCACCATTCGGGCTGGAACTCTTTCCCTAACAGCACTGTGGTTGACCCTGAACCACATGGACTGGAACTTCCTCCCGAACAGCACTGTGGATGACCCTACACCATATGGACTGGAACTCCCTCCCAACAGCACCTTGGGTGCCTCTACACCACACGGACTGTAACTCCCTCCCTAACTGAACTGTGGGTGCCTCTACTCCACACGGTCTGGAACTCCCTCCCTAACAACACTGTGGGTGCCCCCACACCATACGGCCTGGAACTCCATCCCTAACAGCACTGTTGGTGCCCCCGCACCATATGGACTGGCACTCCCTCCCAAACAGCACTGTGGGTACCCCACACCATACGGACTGGAACTCCATCCCTAACAGCACTGTGGATAACCCTACACCACACGGACTGGAACTCCCTCCCTAACAGCACTGTGGGTTCCACTGCACCATACGGACTGGAACTCCCTCCCTAACAGCACAGTGGATGACCCTACACCACACAGACCGGATATTCCTCCAGAACAGAATTGTGGATGTCTCTACACCAAATGGACAGCAACTCCCTCTCAACAGCTCTGTGGATGACCCTAAACCACATGGACTGGAATTCCCTCCCTAACATCACTGTGGATGACCCTACACCACACGGACTGGAACTCCCTCCCTAACAGCACTGTTAATGACCCTACACCACATGGACTGGAACTTCCTCCCTAACAGCACTGTGGATGCCTCTACACCACACGCCTGGAACTCCCTCCCTAACAGCACTGTGGGTGCCCTGACACCATACGGACTGGAACTCCCTCCCTAACAGCACTGTTGGTGCCGCCACAACATACCGACTCGAACTCCCTCCCTAACAGCACTGTGGGTGCCCCTACACCACACGGACTGGAACTCCCTCCCTAGCAGCACTGTGGATGATGCTACACCACATGGACTGGAACTCCCTCCCTAAACACACTGTGGATGAGCCTACACCACACGGACTGGAACTCCCTCCCTAACAGCACTGTTAATGGCCCTACACCACACGGACTGGAACTCCTTCAAAAAACAGCACTGTTATTGACCCTACACCGCACAGAATGGAACACACTCCCTAACAGCACTGTGGATGTCCCTACGCAACATGGACTGGAACCTCCTCCCTAACAGCACTGTGGGTGCCTCTACACCATACGGGCTGGATCTCTTTCCCTAACAGCCCTGTGGATGACCCGAAACCACACGGACTGGAACTCCCTCCCTAACAGCACTGTGGATGATCCTACATCACACGGACTGGAACTCCCTTCCTAACAGCACTTTGGATGACCCTACACCACACGGACCGGAACTTCCTCCCGAACGGCACTGTGGATGACCCTACACCATATGGACTTTAACTCCCTCCCAACAGCACTGTGGATCACCCTACACCACATGGACTGGTACTCCCTCCCTAACAGCACTGTGGATGACCTTACACCACATGGAATGGAACTCCCTCCCTAACAGCACTGTGGATGACGCTACACCACATGGACTGGAACTCCCTCCCTAACAGCACTGTGCATGACCCTACACCACACGGACTGGAACTCCCTCCCTAACAGCACTGTGGGTTCCACTGCACCATACGGACTGGAACTCCCTCCCTAACAGCACAGTTGGTGCCGCCACAACATACCGACTCGAACTCCCTCCCTAACAGCACTGTGGGTGCCCCTACACCACACGGACTGGAACTCCCTCCCTAGCAGCACTGTGGATGATGCTACACCACATGGACTGGAACTCCCTCCGTAAACACACTGTCGATGAGCCTACACCACACGGACTGGAACTCCCTCCCTAACAGCACTGTTAATGACCCTACACCACACGGACTGGAACTCCCTCCCTAACAGCACTGTTATTGACCCTACACCGCACAGAATGGAACACACTCCCTAAAAGCACTGTGGATGTCCCTACGCAACATGGACTGGAACCTCCTCCCTAACAGCACTGTGGATGACCCTACACCATATGGACTGGATCTCCCTCCCAACAGCACTGTGGATCACCCTACACCACATGGACTGATACTCCCTCCCTAACAGCACTGTGGATGACCTTACACCACATGGACTGGAACTCCCTCCCTAACAGCACTGTGGATGACCCTACACCACACGGACTGGAACTCCTTCCCTAACAGCACTGTGGGTGCCCCCACACCATATGGACTGGCACTCCCTCCCAAACAGCACTGTGGGTCCCCCACGCCATACGGACTGGAACTCCATCCCTAACAGCACTGTGGATAACCCTACACCACACGGACTGGAAGTCCCTCCCTAACAGCACTGTGGGTTCCACTGCACCATACGGACTGGAATTCCCTCCCTAACAGCACTGTGGATGACCCTACACCACACGGACTGGAACTCCCTCCCTAACAGCACTGTTAATGACCCTACACCACATTGACTGGAACTTCCTCCCTAACAGCATTTGGATGCCCTAACACCACACAGAATGGAACACCCTCCCAACAGCAATGTGGGTGCCCCTGCAGCACACGAACAGGAACCTCCTCCATCACAGCGCTGTAGGTGACCCTACACCACACGGACTGGAACTCCCTCCCTAACAACACTGTGGATGTCCCTACACCACATGGACTGGAACTCCCTCCCTAACAGTACTGTGAATGAGCCTACACCACATATACTGGATTTCCCTTCCTAACAGCAATGTTAATGACCCTACACCACACGGACTGTAACTCTCTCCCTAACAGCTCTGTGGGTGCCTGTACACCACATGGACTGGATCTCCCTCCCTAACAGCACTGTGTGTGACCCAGCACAATACGGACTGGAACTCCCTCCCTAACAGCACTGTGGGTTCCCCCGCACCATACGGACTGGAACTCACACCCTAACAACACTGTGGGTGCCCCAACACCATACGGACTGGAACTCCCTCCCTAACAGCACTGTGGGTGCCCCCACACCATACGGACTGGAACTCACTCACTAACAGCACCGTGGATGACCCTACACCACACGGACTGTAACCTCCTCCCTAACAGCACTGTGGGTTCCTCTACACCATACGGACAGGAACTCCCTCCCTAACAGCACTGTGGATGACCCTACACCACACGGACTGGAACTCCCTCCCTTACTGCACTGTGGATGACCCTAGACCACAGGGACCGGAACTTCCTCACGGACAGCACTGTGGATGATGCTACACCATATGGACTGGAACTCCCTCCCAACAGCACTGTGGATGACCCTACACCATACGGACTGGAAATCCCTCCCAAAAAGGACTGTGGGTGCCTCTACGCCATACGGATTGGAACTCCCTCCCTAACAGCACTGTTGTTGACCCTACACCACCCGGACTGGAACTCCCTCCCTTACAGCAGTGTGGGTGCCCCAACACCATTCGGATTGGATCTCTCTCCCTAACAGAACTGTGGGTGCCCCCACACCATATGGACTGTAACTCTCTCCCTAACAGCACTGTTGGTGCGCCTGCACCACAGGGACTTGAACTCTCTCCCTAAAAGCACTGTGCATGACCCTACACCACACGGAATTGAACTCCCTCCCTAACTGCACTGTGGATGACCCTAAACCACACCGACTGGAACTCTCTCCCTAACAGCACTGTGGGTGCCTCTACACAAGACGGACTGGAACTCCCTCCCTAACCGCACTGTGGGTGCCTCTACACCACATGGACTGGAACCTCCACCCTAAAAGTACTGTGGGTGCCTCTACACCATACGGACTGGAACGCCCTCCCTAACAGCACTGTGGATGATCCTACACCACACGAACTGGAACCTCCTCCCTAACAGCACTGTGGATGACCCTACACCACATGGACTGGTTCTCCCTCCCTAACAGAACTGTGGATGACCCTACACCATATTGACAGGAACTCCCTCCCAAACAGCACTGTGTGTGCCTCTGCACCAGACGGACTGGAACTCCCTCCCTAACAGCACTGTGGATGACCCTACACCATACGGACTGGAACTCCCTCCCTAACAGCACTGTGGATGACCCTACACCACACGGACTATAACTCCCTCCCTAACAGCACTGTTGGTGCGCCTGTACCACACGAACTGGAACCTCCTCCCTAACAGCACTGTGGATGACCCTACACCACATGGACTGGAACACCCTCCCTAACAGCACTGTGGGTGCCTCTACACCATACAGACTGGATCTCCCTCCCTTACAGCACTGTGGATGACCCTACACCACACAAACTGGAACTCCCTTCCTAACAGCACTGTGGATGACCCTACTCCACACCGACTGGAACTCCCTCCCGAACAGCACAGTGGATGACCCTACACCACTCGGAATGGAACTCCCTCCGTAACAGCACTGTGGATGGTCCTACACCACACGGACTGGAACTCCCTCCCTAACAGCACTGTGGGTGCCTCTGCACCATACGGACTAGAATTCCCTCCCTAACAGCACTGTGGATGACCCTACACCACTTGGACTGGGACTCACTCCCTAACTGCACTGTGGGTGCCTCTCCACCATACGGGCTGGAACTCTTTCCCTAACAGCACTGTGGATGACCCTAAACCACACGGACTGGAACTCCCTCCCTAACAGCACTGTGGACGATCCTACAAAACACAGACTGGAACTCCGTCCCTAACAGCACTGTGGATGTCCCTACACAACATGGACCGGAACTTCCTCCCGAACAGCACTGTGGATGACCCTACACCATATGGACTGGAACTCCCTCCCAACAGCACTGTGGATCACCGTACGCCACATGGACTGATACTCCCTCCCTAACAGCACTGTGGATGTCCCTACACCACATGGACTGGACCTCCCTCCCTAACAGCACTGTGGATGACCCTACAGCACATATGCTGGATTACCCTCCCTAACAGCACTGTTAATGACCCTACACAACAAGGACTGTAACTCTCTCCATAACAGCTCTGTGGGTGCCTGTACACCACATGGACTGGAGCTTCCTCCCTAACAGCACTATGGGTGCCCCAACACCATACGGACTGGAACTCCCTCCCTAACAGCACTGTGGGTTCCCCCGCACCATACGGACTGGAACTCCCTCCGTAACAGCACTGTGGGTGACCCCACACCATACGGACTGGAACTCAATCCCTATCAGCACCGTGGATGACCCTACACCACACGGACTGTAACCTCCTCCCTAACAGCACTGTGGGTTCCTCTACACCATACAGACTGGAACTCCCTCCCTAACAGCACTGTGGATGACCCTACACCACACGGACTGGAACTCCCTCCCTTACTGCTCTGTGCATGACCCTACACCACACGGACCGGAACTTCCTCCCGGACAGCACTGTGGATGACCCTACACCAAATGGACAGGAACTCCCTCCCAACAGCTCTGTGGATGACCCTAAACCACATGGACTGGAATTCCCTCCCTAACATCACTGTGGATGACCCTACACCACACGGACTGGAACTCCCTCCCTAACAGCACTGTTAATGACCCTACTCCACATGGACTGGAACTCTCTCCCTAACAGCACTGTGGATCTCTCTACCACACGGACTGGAACTCCCTCCCTAACAGCACTGTGGGTGCACTGACACCATACGGACTGGAACTCCCTCCCTAACAGCACTGTGGATGACCATACACCACATGGACTGGAACTCCCTCCCTAACAACACTGTGGATCAGCCTACACCTCATGGACTGGAACTCCCTCCCTAACAGCACTGTTAATGACCCTACACCACACGGACTGGAACACTCTCCCTAACAGCACTGTGGATGACCCTACGCAACACGGACTGGAACTTCCTCCCAACAGCACTGTGGGTGCCTCTACACCATACGGGATGGAACTCTTTCCCTAACAGCCCTGTGGATGACCCTACACCACATGGACAGGGACTCCCTTCCTAACAGCACTGTGGATGACCCTACACCACACGGACTGGAATTCCCTCCCTAACAGCTCTGTGGGTGCCAGTACACCACACGGAATGGAGCTCCCTCCCTAACAGCACTGTGGGTGCCACAACACCATACGGACTGGAAGTCCCTCCCTTACAGCACTGTGGGTTTCCCCGCACCATAGGGACTGGAACTCCCTCCCTAACAGCACTGTGGGTGCCACAACACCATACGGACTGGAAGTCCCTCCCTTACAGCACTGTGGGTTTCCCCACACCATACGGACTGGAACTCACTCCCTTACAGCACCGTGGGTGACCCTACACCACACGGACTGGAACTCCCTCCCTTACTGCACTGTGGATGACCCTACACCACATGGACCGGAACTTCCTCCCAGACAGCACTATGGGTGGCGCTACACCATATGGACTGGAACTCCCTCCCAAAAGCACTGTGGCTGCCCCTACACCATATGGACTGTAAATCCTTCCTAAATGGACTGTGGGTGCCTCTACGCCATACAGATTGGAACTTCCTCCCTAACAGCACTGTTGTTGACCCTACACCATTCGGAATGGAGCTAGCTCCCTAACAGAACTGTGGGTGCCCCCACACCATATGGACTGTAACTCCCTCCCTAACAGCACTGTGGGTGCACCTGCACCACAAGGACTGGAAGTCCTTCCCTAACAGCACTGTGGATGACCCTACACCACACGGACTGGAACTCCCTCCCTAACAGCACTGTGGGTGCCTCTACACCATACGGACTGGAACTCCCTCCCTAACAGCACTGTGGATGACCCTACACCACATGGACTGGTCCTCCCTCCCTAACAGCACAGTGGATGACCTTACAACACAAGGACTGGAACTCCCTCCCTAACAGCACTGTGGATGACCCTACACCACACGGACTGGAACTCCCTCCCTTTCTGCACTGTGGTTGACCCTACACCACACGGACCGGAACTTCCTCCCGGACAGCACTTTGGATGACGCTACACCATATGGACTGCAACTCCCTCCCAACAGCACTGTGGATGACCCTACACCATACGGACTGGAACTCCCTCCCAAAAAGGACTGTGGGTGCCTCTACGCCATACGGATTGGAACTCCCCCCCTAACAGCACTGTTGTAGACCCTACACCACCCGGACAGGAACACCCTCCCTAACAGCAGTGTGGGTGCCCCTACACCATTCGGATTGGAACTCTCTCCCTAACAGAACTGTGGGTGCCCCCACACCATATGGACTGTAACTCCCTCCCTAACAGCACTGTGGGTGCACCGGCACCACAAGGACTGGAAGTCCTTCCCTAACAGCACTGTGGATGACCCTACGCCACACGGACTGGAACTCCCTCCCTAACAGCACTGTGGGTGCCTCTACACCATACGGACTGGAACTCCCTCCCTAACAGCACTGTGGATGACCCTACACCACATGGACTGGTCCTCCCTCCCTAACAGCACAGTGGATGACCTTACAACACAAGGTTGGAACTCCCTAACAGCACTGTGGATGACCCTACACCACACAAACTGGAACTCCCTTCCTAACAGCACTGTGGATGACCCTACTCCACACCGACTGGAACTCCCTCCCGAACAGCACAGTGGATGACCCTACACCACTCGGAATGGAACTCCCTCCGTAACAGCACTGTGGATGGTCCTACACCACACAGACTGGAACTCCCTCCCTAACAGCACTGTGGGTGCCTCTGCACCATACGGACTGGAATTCCCTCCCTAACAGCACTGTGGATGACCCTACACCACTTGGACTGGGACTCACTCCCTAACTGCACTGTGGGTGCCTCTCCACCATACGGGCTGGAACTCTTTCCCTAACAGCACTGTGGATGACCCTACACCACACGGACTGGAACTCCCTCCCTAACAGCACTGTGGACGATCCTACAAAACACAGACTGGAACTCCCTCCCTAACAGCACTGTGGATGTCCCTACACAACATGGACCGGAACTTCCTCCCGAACAGCACTGTGGATGACCCTACACCATATGGACTGGAACTCCCTCCCAACAGCACTGTGGATCACCGTACGCCACATGGACTGATACTCCCTCCCTAACAGCACTGTGGATGTCCCTACACCACATGGACTGGACCTCCCTCCCTAACAGCACTGTGGATGACCCTACAGAACATATGCTGGATTTCCCTCCCTAACAGCACTGTTAATGACCCTACACAACAAGGACTGTAACTCTCTCCATAACAGCTCTGTGGGTGCCTGTACACCACATGGACTGGAGCTTCCTCCCTAACAGCACTGTGGGTGCCCCAACACCATACGGACTGGAACTCCCTCCCTAACAGCACTGTGGGATCCCCCGCACCATATGGACTGGAACTCCCTCCGTAACAGCACTGTGGGTGACCCCACACCATACGGACTGGAACTCAATCCCTATCAGCACCGTGGATGACCCTACACCACACGGACTGTAACCTCCTCCCTAACAGCACTGTGGGTTCCTCTACACCATACAGACTGGATCTCCCTCCCTAACAGCACTGTGGATGACCCTACACCACACGGACTGGAACTCCCTCCCTTACTGCTCTGTGCATGACCCTACACCACACGGACCGGAACTTCCTCCCGGACAGCACTGTCAATGACCCTACACCAAATGGACAGGAACTCCCTCCCAACAGCTCTGTGGATGACCCTAAACCACATGGACTGGAATTCCCTCCCTAACATCACTGTGGATGACCCTACACCACACGGACTGGAACTCCCTCCCTAACAGCACTGTTAATGACCCTACTCCACATGGACTGGAACTCTCTCCCTAACAGCACTGTGGATCTCTCTACCACACGGACTGGAACTCCCTCCCTAACAGCACTGTGGGTGCACTGACACCATACGGACTGGAACTCCCTCCCTAACAGCACTGTGGATGACCATACACCACATGGACTGGAACTCCCTCCCTAACAACACTGTGGATCAGCCTACACCTCATGGACTGGAACTCCCTCCCTAACAGCACTGTTAATGACCCTACACCACACGGACTGGAACACTCTCCCTAACAGCACTGTGGATGACCCTACGCAACACGGACTGGAACCTCCTCCCAACAGCACTGTGGGTGCCTCTACACCATGCGGGTTGGAACTCTTTCCCTAACAGCCCTGTGGATGACCCTACACCACATGGACAGGGACTCCCTCCCTAACAGCACTGTGGATGACCCTACACCACACGGACCGGAATTCCCTCCCTAACAGCTCTGTGGGTGCCAGTACACCACACGGAATGGAGCTCCCTCCCTAACAGCTCTGTGGGTGCCACAACACCATACGGACTGGAAGTCCCTCCCTTACAGCACTGTGGGTTTCCCCGCACCATAGGGACTGGAACTCCCTCCCAAACAGCACTATGGGTGCCCCAACACCATACGGACTGGAACTCCCTCCCTAAAAGCACTGTGGGTGCCCCCACACCATACGGACTGGAACTCACTCCCTTACAGCACCGTGGGTGACCCTACACCACACGGACTGGAACTCCCTCCCTTACTGCACTGTGGATGACCCTACACCACATGGACCGGAACTTCCTCCCAGACAGCACTGTGGGTGGCGCTACACCATAGGGCCTGGAACTCCCTCCCTAACAGCACTGTGGGTGCCCCAACACCATACGGACTGGAACTCCCTCCCTAACAGCACTGTGGGTGCCCCCACACCATACGGACTGGAACTCACTCCCTTACAGCACCGTGGGTGACCCTACACCATACGGACTGGAACTCCCTCCCTTACTGCACTGTGGATGACCCTACACCACATGGACCGGAACTTCCTCCCAGACAGCACTGTGGGTGGCGCTACACCATATGGACTGGAACTCCCTCCCAACAGCACTGTGGCTTCCCCTACACCATATGGACTGTAAATCCTTCCTAAATGGACTGTGGGTGCCTCTACGCCATACAGATTGGAACTTCCTCCCTAACAGCACTGTTGTTGACCCTACACCACCCGGACTGGAACTCCCTCCCTAACAGCAGTGTGGGTGCCCCTACACCATTCGGAATGGAGCTCGCTCCCTAACAGAACTGTGGGTGCCCCCACACCATATGGACTGTAACTCCCTCCCTAACAGCACTGTGGGTGCACCTGCACCACAAGGACTGGAAGTCCTTCCCTAACAGCACTGTGGACGATCCTACAAAACACAGACTGGAACTCCCTCCCTAACAGCACTGTGGATGTCCCTACACAACATGGACCGGAACTTCCTCCCGAACAGCACTGTGGATGACCCTACAGCACATATGCTGGATTACCCTCCCTAACAGCACTGTTAATGACCCTACACAACAAGGACTGTAACTCTCTCCATAACAGCTCTGTGGGTGCCTGTACACCACATGGACTGGAGCTTCCTCCCTAACAGCACTATGGGTGCCCCAACACCATACGGACTGGAACTCCCTCCCTAACAGCACTGTGGGTTCCCCCGCACCATACGGACTGGAACTCCCTCCGTAACAGCACTGTGGGTGACCCCACACCATACGGACTGGAACTCAATCCCTATCAGCACCGTGGATGACCCTACACCACACGGACTGTAACCTCCTCCCTAACAGCACTGTGGGTTCCTCTACACCATACAGACTGGAACTCCCTCCCTAACAGCACTGTGGATGACCCTACACCACACGGACTGGAACTCCCTCCCTTACTGCTCTGTGCATGACCCTACACCACACGGACCGGAACTTCCTCCCGGACAGCACTGTGGATGACCCTACACCAAATGGACAGGAACTCCCTCCCAACAGCTCTGTGGATGACCCTAAACCACATGGACTGGAATTCCCTCCCTAACATCACTGTGGATGACCCTACACCACACGGACTGGAACTCCCTCCCTAACAGCACTGTTAATGACCCTACTCCACATGGACTGGAACTCTCTCCCTAACAGCACTGTGGATCTCTCTGCCACACGGACTGGAACTCCCTCCCTAACAGCACTGTGGGTGCACTGACACCATACGGACTGGAACTCCCTCCCTAACAGCACTGTGGATGACCATACACCACATGGACTGGAACTCCCTCCCTAACAACACTGTGGATCAGCCTACACCTCATGGACTGGAACTCCCTCCCTAACAGCACTGTTAATGACCCTACACCACACGGACTGGAACACTCTCCCTAACAGCACTGTGGATGACCCTACGCAACACGGACTGGAACTTCCTCCCAACAGCACTGTGGGTGCCTCTACACCATACGGGATGGAACTCTTTCCCTAACAGCCCTGTGGATGACCCTACACCACATGGACAGGGACTCCCTTCCTAACAGCACTGTGGATGACCCTACACCACACGGACTGGAATTCCCTCCCTAACAGCTCTGTGGGTGCCAGTACACCACACGGAATGGAGCTCCCTCCCTAACAGCACTGTGGGTGCCACAACACCATACGGACTGGAAGTCCCTCCCTTACAGCACTGTGGGTTTCCCCGCACCATAGGGACTGGAACTCCCTCCCTAACAGCACTGTGGGTGCCACAACACCATACGGACTGGAAGTCCCTACCTTACAGCACTGTGGGTTTCCCCACACCATACGGACTGGAACTCACTCCCTTACAGCACCGTGGGTGACCCTACACCACACGGACTGGAACTCCCTCCCTTACTGCACTGTGGATGACCCTACACCACATGGACTGGAACTCCCTCCCAAAAGCACTGTGGCTGCCCCTACACCATATGGACTGTAAATCCTTCCTAAATGGACTGTGGGTGCCTCTACGCCATACAGATTGGAACTTCCTCCCTAACAGCACTGTTGTTGACCCTACACCATTCGGAATGGAGCTAGCTCCCTAACAGAACTGTGGGTGCCCCCACACCATATGGACTGTAACTCCCTCCCTAACAGCACTGTGGGTGCACCTGCACCACAAGGACTGGAAGTCCTTCCCTAACAGCACTGTGGATGACCCTACACCACACGGACTGGAACTCCCTCCCTAACAGTACTGTGGGTGCCTCTACACCATACGGACTGGAACTCCCTCCCTAACAGCACTGTGGATGACCCTACACCACATGGACTGGTCCTCCCTCCCTAACAGCACAGTGGATGACCTTACAACACAAGGACTGGAACTCCCTCCCTAACAGCACTGTGGATGACCCTACACCACACGGACTGGAACTCCCTCCCTTTCTGCACTGTGGTTGACCCTACACCACACGGACCGGAACTTCCTCCCGGACAGCACTTTGGATGACGCTACACCATATGGACTGCAACTCCCTCCCAACAGCACTGTGGATGACCCTACACCATACGGACTGGAACTCCCTCCCAAAAAGGACTGTGGGTGCCTCTACGCCATACGGATTGGAACTCCCCCCCTAACAGCACTGTTGTAGACCCTACACCACCCGGACAGGAACACCCTCCCTAACAGCAGTGTGGGTGCCCCTACACCATTCGGATTGGAACTCTCTCCCTAACAGAACTGTGGGTGCCCCCACACCATATGGACTGTAACTCCCTCCCTAACAGCACTGTGGGTGCACCGGCACCACAAGGACTGGAAGTCCTTCCCTAACAGCACTGTGGATGACCCTACGCCACACGGACTGGAACTCCCTCCCTAACAGCACTGTGGGTGCCTCTACACCATACGGACTGGAACTCCCTCCCTAACAGCACTGTGGATGACCCTACACCACATGGACTGGTCCTCCCTCCCTAACAGCACAGTGGATGACCTTACAACACAAGGTTGGAACTCCCTAACAGCACTGTGGATGACCCTACACCACACAAACTGGAACTCCCTTCCTAACAGCACTGTGGATGACCCTACTCCACACCGACTGGAACTCCCTCCCGAACAGCACAGTGGATGACCCTACACCACTCGGAATGGAACTCCCTCCGTAACAGCACTGTGGATGGTCCTACACCACACAGACTGGAACTCCCTCCCTAACAGCACTGTGGGTGCCTCTGCACCATACGGACTGGAATTCCCTCCCTAACAGCACTGTGGATGACCCTACACCACTTGGACTGGGACTCACTCCCTAACTGCACTGTGGGTGCCTCTCCACCATACGGGCTGGAACTCTTTCCCTAACAGCACTGTGGATGACCCTAAACCACACGGACTGGAACTCCCTCCCTAACAGCACTGTGGACGATCCTACAAAACACAGACTGGAACTCCCGTCCCTAACAGCACTGTGGATGTCCCTACACAACATGGACCGGAACTTCCTCCCGAACAGCACTGTGGATGACCCTACACCATATGGACTGGAACTCCCTCCCAACAGCACTGTGGATCACCGTACGCCACATGGACTGATACTCCCTCCCTAACAGCACTGTGGATGTCCCTACACCACATGGACTGGACCTCCCTCCCTAACAGCACTGTGGATGACCCTACAGAACATATGCTGGATTTCCCTCCCTAACAGCACTGTTAATGACCCTACACAACAAGGACTGTAACTCTCTCCATAACAGCTCTGTGGGTGCCTGTACACCACATGGACTGGAGCTTCCTCCCTAACAGCACTGTGGGTGCCCCAACACCATACGGACTGGAACTCCCTCCCTAACAGCACTGTGGGATCCCCCGCACCATATGGACTGGAACTCCCTCCGTAACAGCACTGTGGGTGACCCCACACCATACGGACTGGAACTCAATCCCTATCAGCACCGTGGATGACCCTACACCACACGGACTGTAACCTCCTCCCTAACAGCACTGTGGGTTCCTCTACACCATACAGACTGGATCTCCCACCCTAACAGCACTGTGGATGACCCTACACCACACGGACTGGAACTCCCTCCCTTACTGCTCTGTGCATGACCCTACACCACACGGACCGGAACTTCCTCCCGGACAGCACTGTCAATGACCCTACACCAAATGGACAGGAACTCCCTCCCAACAGCTCTGTGGATGACCCTAAACCACATGGACTGGAATTCCCTCCCTAACATCACTGTGGATGACCCTACACCACACGGACTGGAACTCCCTCCCTAACAGCACTGTTAATGACCCTACTCCACATGGACTGGAACTCTCTCCCTAACAGCACTGTGGATCTCTCTACCACACGGACTGGAACGCCCTCCCTAACAGCACTGTGGGTGCACTGACACCATACGGACTGGAACTCCCTCCCTAACAGCACTGTGGATGACCATACACCACATGGACTGGAACTCCCTCCCTAACAACACTGTGGATCAGCCTACACCTCATGGACTGGAACTCCCTCCCTAACAGCACTGTTAATGACCCTACACCACACGGACTGGAACACTCTCCCTAACAGCACTGTGGATGACCCTACGCAACACGGACTGGAACCTCCTCCCAACAGCACTGTGGGTGCCTCTACACCATGCGGGTTGGAACTCTTTCCCTAACAGCCCTGTGGATGACCCTACACCACATGGACAGGGACTCCCTCCCTAACAGCACTGTGGATGACCCTACACCACACGGACCGGAATTCCCTCCCTAACAGCTCTGTGGGTGCCAGTACACCACACGGAATGGAGCTCCCTCCCTAACAGCACTGTGGGTGCCACAACACCATACGGACTGGAAGTCCCTCCCTTACAGCACTGTGGGTTTCCCCGCACCATAGGGACTGGAACTCCCTCCCAAACAGCACTATGGGTGCCCCAACACCATACGGACTGGAACTCCCTCCCTAAAAGCACTGTGGGTGCCCCCACACCATACGGACTGGAACTCACTCCCTTACAGCACCGTGGGTGACCCTACACCACACGGACTGGAACTCCCTCCCTTACTGCACTGTGGATGACCCTACACCACATGGACCGGAACTTCCTCCCAGACAGCACTGTGGGTGGCGCTACACCATAGGGCCTGGAACTCCCTCCCTAACAGCACTGTGGGTGCCCCAACACCATACGGACTGGAACTCCCTCCCTAACAGCACTGTGGGTGCCCCCACACCATACGGACTGGAACTCACTCCCTTACAGCACCGTGGGTGACCCTACACCATACGGACTGGAACTCCCTCCCTTACTGCACTGTGGATGACCCTACACCACATGGACCGGAACTTCCTCCCAGACAGCACTGTGGGTGGCGCTACACCATATGGACTGGAACTCCCTCCCAACAGCACTGTGGCTGCCCCTACACCATATGGACTGTAAATCCTTCCTAAATGGACTGTGGGTGCCTCTACGCCATACAGATTGGAACTTCCTCCCTAACAGCACTGTTGTTGACCCTACACCACCCGGACTGGAACTCCCTCCCTAACAGCAGTGTGGGTGCCCCTACACCATTCGGAATGGAGCTCGCTCCCTAACAGAACTGTGGGTGCCCCCACACCATATGGACTGTAACTCCCTCCCTAACAGCACTGTGGGTGCACCTGCACCACAAGGACTGGAAGTCCTTCCCTAACAGCACTGTGGATGACCCTACACCACACGGACTGGAACTCCCTCCCTAACAGCACTGTGGGTGCCTCTACACCATACGGACTGGAACTCCCTCCCTAACAGCATTGTGGATGACCCGACACCACATGGACTGGTCCTCCCTCCCTAACAGCACAGTGGATGACCTTACAACACAAGGACTGGAACTCCCACCCTAACAGCACTGTGGATGACCCTACACCACACGGACTGGAACTCCCTCCCTTTCTGCACTGTGGTTGACCCTACACCACACGGACCGGAACTTCCTCCCGGACAGCACTTTGGATGACGCTACACCATATGGACTGCAACTCCCTCCCAACAGCACTGTGGATGACCCTACACCATACGGACTGGAACTCCCTCCCAAAAAGGACTGTGGGTGCCTCTACGCCATACGGATTGGAACTCCCTCCCTAACAGCACTGTTGTTGACCCTACACCACCCGGACAGTAACACCCTCCCTAACAGCAGTGTGGGTGCCCCTACACCATTCGGATTGGAACTCTCTCCCTAACAGAACTGTGGGTGACCCCACACCATATGGACTGTAACTCCCTCCCTAACAGCACTGTGGGTGCACCTGCACCACAAGGACTGGAAGTCCTTCCCTAACAGCACTGTGGATGACCCTACACCACACGGACTGGATCTCCCTCCCTAACAGCACTGTGGGTGCCTCTACACCATACGGACTGGAACTCCCTCCCTAACAGCACTGTGGGTGACCCTACACCACATGGACTGGTCCTCCCTCCCTAACAGCACAGTGGATGACCTTACAACACAAGGACTGGAACTCCCTCCCTAACAGCACTGTGGATGACCCTACACCACACGGACTGGAACTCCTTCCCTTTCTGCACTGTTGTTGACCCTACACCACACGGACCGGAACTTCCTCCCGGACAGCACTGTGGATGACGCTACACCATATGGACTGGAACTCCCTCCCAACAGCACTGTGGATGACCCTACACCATACGGACTGGAACTCCCTCCCAAAAAGGACTGTGGGTGCCTCTATGCCATACGGATTGGAACTCCCTCACTAACAGCACTGTTGTTGACCCTACACCGCCCGGACAGGAACACCCTCCCTAACAGCAGTGTGGGTGCCCCTACACCATTCAGATTGGAAATCTCTCCCTAACAGAACTGTGGGTGACCCCACACCATATGGACTGTAACTCCCTCCCTAACAGCACAGTGGATGACCCTACACCATACGGAATGGAACTCCCTCCGTAACAGCACTGTGGATGGTCCTACAACACACGGACTGGAATTCCCTCCCTAACAGCACTGTGGATGACCCTACACCACATGGACTGGGACTCACTCTCTAACTGCACTGTGGGTGCCTCTGCACCAGACGGATTGGAACTCCCTCCCTAACAGCCCTGTGGATGACCCTACACCATATGGACTGGAATTCCCTCCCTAACAGCACTGTGGATGACCCTACACCACCCGGACTGGAACTCCCTCCCTAACAGCACTGTTAATGACCCTACACCACACGGTCTGGAACTCCCTGCCTAACAGCACTGTTATTGACCATACACCACACAGAATGGAACACCCTCCCTAACAGCACTGTGGATGACCCTACGCAACACGAACTGGAACCTCCTCCCTAACAGCACTGTGGGTGCCTCTCCACCATTCGGGCTGGAACTCTTTCCCTAACAGCACTGTGGATGACCCTAAACCACACTGACTGGAACTCCCTCCCTAACAGCACTGTGGACGATCCTACAAAACACAGACTGGAACTCCCTCTCTAACAGCACTGTGGATGACCCTACACCACATGGACCGGAACTTCCTCCCGAACAGCACTGTGGATGACCCTACACCATATGGACTGGACCTCCCTCCCAACAGCACTGTGGATCACCCTACGCCACATGAACTGATACTCCCTCCCTAAAAGCACTGTGGGTTCCCGCGCACCATTCGGACTGGAACTCCCTCCCTAACAGCACTGTGGGTGCCCCAACACCATACGGACTGGAACTCACTCCCTAACAGCACCGTGGATGACCCTACACCACACGGACTGTAACCTCCTCCCTAACAGCACTGTGGGTTCCTCTACACCATACAGACTGGAACTCCCTCCCTAACAGCACTGTGGATGACCCTACACCACACGGACTGGAACTCCCTCCCTTACTGCTCTGTGGATGACCCTACACCACACGGACCGGAACTTCCTCCCGGACAGCACTGTGGATGACCCTACACCAAATGGACAGGAACTCCCTCCCAACAGCTCTGTGGATGACCCTAAACCACATGGACTGGAATTCCCTCCCTAACATCACTGTGGATGACCCTACACCACACGGACTTTAACTCCCTCCCTAACAGCACTGTTAATGACCCTGCTCCACATGGACTGGAACTCTCTCCCTAACAGCACTGTGGATGGCTCTACCACACGGACTGGAACTCCCTCCCTAACAGCACTGTGGGTGCACTGACACCACATGGACTGGAACTCCCTCCCTAACAACACTGTGGATGAGCCTACACCACGTGGACTGGAACTCCCTCCCTAACAGCACTGTTAATGACCCTACAACACACGGACTGGAACACACTCCCTAAAAGCACTGTGGATGACCCTACGAAACACGGACTGGAACCTCCTCCCTAACAGCACTGTGGGTGCCTCTACACCATAGGGGATGGAACTCTTTCCCTAACAGCTCTGTGGGTGCCTGTACACCACACGGAATGGAGCTCCCTCCCTAACAGCACTGTGGGTGCCCCAACACCATACGGACTGGAACTCCCTCCCTTACAGCACTGTGGGTTTCCCCGCACCATACGGACTGGAACTCCCTCCATAACAGCACTGTGGGTGCCCCAACACCATACGGACTGGAACTCCTTCCCTAACAGCACTGTGGATGACCCTACACCACACGGACTGGAACTCCCTCCCTTACTGCACTGTGGATGACCCTACACCACACGGACCGGAACTTCCTCCCGGACAGCACTGTGGATGACGCTACACCATATGGACTGGAACTCCCTCCCAACAGCACTGTGGATGACCCTACAACATACTTACTGGAACTCCCTCCCAAAAAGGACTGTGGGTGCCTCTACGCCATACGGATTGGAACTCCCTCCCTAACAGCACTGTTGTTGACCCTACACCACCCGGACAGGAACACCCTCCCTAACAGCAGTGTGGGTGCCCCTTCACCATTCGGATTGGAACTCTCTCCCTAACAGAACTGTGGGTGACCCCACACCATATGGACTGTAACTCCCTCCCTAACAGCACTGTGGGTGCGCCTGCACCACAGGGACTGGAACTCTCTCCCTAAAAGCACTGTGGATGACCCTTCACCACACGGACTGGAACTCCCTCCCTAACTGCACTGTTAATGACACTACACCACACAGACTGGAACTCCCTTCCTAAAAGCACTGTGCATGACCCTACACCACACGGAATGGTACTCCCTCCCTAACTGCACTGTGGATGACCCTAAACCACACGGAGTGGAACTCCCTCCCTAACAGCACTGTGGGTGCCTCTACACCAGATGGACTGGAACTCCCTCCCTAACTGCACTGTGGGTGCCTCTACACCTCACGGACTGGAACCTCCACCCTAAAAGTACTGTGGGTGCCTCTACACCATACGGACTGGAACTCCCTCCCTAACAGCACTGTGGATGATCCTACACCACACGAACTGGAACCTCCTCCCTAACAGCACTGTGGATGACCCTACACCACACGGACTGGAACACCCTCCCTAACAGCACTGTGGGTGCCTCTACACCATACAGACTGGATCTCCCTCCCTAACAGCACTGTGGATGACCCTACAGCATATTGACAGGAACTCCCTCCCAAACATCACTGTGTGTGCCTTTGCACCAGACGGACTGGAACTCCCTCCCTAACAGCACTGTGGATGACCCTACACCACACGGACTGGAACCTCCTCCCTAACAGTACTGTGGGTGCCTCTTCACCATACGGACTGGAACACCCTCCCTAACAGCACTGTGGATGATCCTACACCACACGAACTGGAACCTCCTCCCTAACAGCACTGTGGATGACCCTACACCACACGGACTGGAACACCCTCCCTAACAGCACTGTGGGTGCCTCTACACCATACAGACTGGATCTCCCTCCCTAACAGCACTGTGGATGACCCTACAGCATATTGACAGGAACTCCCTCCCAAACATCACTGTGTGTGCCTCTGCACCAGACGGACTGGAACTCCCTCCCTAACAGCACTGTGGATGACCCTACACCACATGGAAAGGAACTTCCTCCCGAACAGCACTGTGGATGACCCTACAGCATATGGACTGGAACTCCCTCTCAACAGCACCTTGGGTGCCTCTATACCACACGGACTGTAACTCCCTCCCTAACTGAACTGTGGGTGCCTCTACTCCACACGGTCTGGAACTCCCTCCCTAACAGCACTGTGGGTGCCCCCACACCATACGGACTGGAACTCCCTCCCTAACAGCACTGTGGGTGCCCCCACACCATATGGACTGGCACTCCCTCCCAAACAGCACTGTGGGTCCCCCACACCATACGGACTGGAACTCCATCCCTAACAGCACTGTGGATAACCCTACCCCACACGGACTGGAACTCCCTCCCCAACAGCACTGTGGGTTCCACTGCACCATACGGACTGGAACTCCCTCCCTAATAGCACTGTGGATGACCCTACACCACACGGACCGGATCTTCCTCCCGAACATCACTGTGGATTACTCTACACCAAATGGACAGGAACTCCCTCCCAACAGCTCTGTGGATGACCCTAAACCACATGGACTGGAATTCCCTCCCTAACATCACTGTGGATGACCCTACACCACACTGACTGGAACTCTCTCCCGAACAGCACTGTTAATGACCCTACACCACATTGACTGGAACTTCCTCCCTTACAGCACTATGGATGCCTCTACACCACACGCCTGGAACTCCCTCCCTAACAGCACTGTTGGTGCCGCCACAACATACCGACTCGAACTCCCTCCCTTACAGCACTGTGGGTGCCCCTACACCACACGGACTGGAACTCCCTCCCTAGCAGCACTGTGGATGATGCTACACCACATGGACTGGAACTCCCTCCCTAAACACACTGTGGATGAGCCTACACCACACGGACTGGAACTCACTCCCTAACAGCACTGTTAATGGCCCTACACCACACGGACTGGAACTCCCTCCCTAACAGCACTGTTATTGACCCTACACCGCACAGAATGGAACACATTCCCTAACAGCACTGTGGATGTCCCTACGCAACATGGACTGGAACCTCCTCCCTAACAGCACTGTGGGTGCCTCTACACCATACGGGCTGGATCTCTTTCCCTAACAGCCCTGTGGATGACCTTACACCACATGGACTGGAACTCCCTCCCTAACAGCACTGTGGATGACCCTACACCACACGGACTGGAACTCCCTCCCTAACAGCACTGTGGATGACCCTAACCAAACGGACTGGAACTCCCTCCCTAACAGCACTGTTAATTACCCTACACCACACAGACTGGAACTCCCTTCCTAACAGCACTGTGCATGACCCTAGACCACACCGACTGGAACTCCCTCCCTAACAGCACTGTGGGTCCCGCTACACCAGACGGACTGGAACCCCATCCCTAACCGCACTGTGGGCGCCTCTACACCACACGGATTGGAACCTCCTCCCTAACAGTACTGTGGGTGCCTCTACACCATACGGACTGGAACTCCCTCCCTTACAGCACTGTGGATGACCCTACACCACACGAACTGGAACCTCCACCCGAACTGCCCTGTGGATGACCCTACACCACATGGACTGGAATTCCCTCCCTAACAGCAATTTGGATGACCCTACACCACACGGACTGGAACTCCCTCCCTAACAGCGCTGTTAATGACCCTACACCACACGGACTGGAACTCCCTGCCTAACAGCACTGTTATTGACCCTACACCACACAGAATGGAACACCCTCCCTAACAGCACTGTTGATGACCCTACGCAACACGAATGGAACCTCCTCCCTAACAGCACTGTGGGTGCCTCTCCACCATACGGGCTGGAACTCTTGCCCTAACAGCACTGTGGATGACACTAAACCACACGGACTGGAACCCCCTCCCTAACAGCACTGTGGACGATCCTACAACACACGGACTGGAAATCCCTCCCGAACATCACTGTGGATGACCCTACACCACATGGACCGGAACTTCCTCCCGAACAGCACTGTGGATGACCCTACAGCATATGGACTGGAACTCCCTCTCAACAGCACCTTGGGTGCCTCTACACCACACGGACTGTAACTCCCTCCCTAACTGAACTGTGGGTGCCTCTACTCCACACGGTCTGGAACTCCCTCCCTAACAGCACTGTGGGTGCCCCCACACCATACGGACTGGAACTCCCTCCCTAACAGCACTGTGGGTGCCCCCACACCATATGGACTGGCACTCCCTCCCAAACAGCACTGTGGGTCCCCCACACCATACGGACTGGAACTCCATCCCTAACAGCACTGTGGATAACCCTACACCACACGGACTGGAATTCCCTCCCTAACAGCACTGTGGGTTCCACTGCACCATACGGACTGGAACTCCCTCCCTAACAGCACTGTGGATGACCCTACACAACACGGACCGGATCTTCCTCCCGAACATCACTGTGGATTACTCTACACCAAATGGACAGGAACTCCCTCCCAACAGCTCTGTGGATGACCCTAAACCACATGGACTGGAATTCCCTCCCTAACATCACTGTGGATGACCCTACACCACACTGACTGGAACTCCCTCCCTAACAGCACTGTTAATGACCCTACACCACATTGACTGGAACTTCCTCCCTTACAGCACTGTGGATGCCTCTACACCACACGCCTGGAACTCCCTCCCTAACAGCACTGTTGGTGCCGCCACAACATACCGACTCGAACTCCCTCCCTTACAGCACTGTGGGTGCCCCTACACCACACGGACTGGAACTCCCTCCCTAGCAGCACTGTGGATGACTCTACACCAAATGGACAGGAACTCACTCCCAACAGCTCTGTGGATGACCCTAAAGCACATGGACAGGAATTCCCTCCCTAACAGCACTGTGGATGACCCTACACCACACGGACTGGAACTCCCTCCCTAGCAGCACTGTGGATGCCTCTACACCACACGCCTGGAACTCCCTCCCTAACAGCACTGTTGGTGCCGCCACAACATACCTACTCGAACTCCCTCCCTTACAGCACTGTGGATGACCCTACACCACACGGACCGGATCTTTCTCCCGAACAGCACTGTGGATGACTCTACACCAAATGGACAGGAACTCACTCCCAACAGCTCTGTGGATGACCCTAAAGCACATGGACAGGAATTCCCTCCCTAACAGCACTGTGGATGACCCTACACCACACGGACTGGAACTCCCTCCCTAGCAGCACTGTGGATGATGCTACACCACATGGACTGGAACTCCCTCCCTAAACACACTGTGGATGAGCCTACACCACACGGACTGGAACTCCCTTCCTAACAGCACTTTGGATGACCCTACACCACACGGACCGGAACTTCCTCCCGAACAGCACTGTGGATGACCCTACACCATATGGACTGGAACTCCATCCCAACAGTACTGTGGATCACCCTACACCACATAGACTGGTACTCCCTCCCTAACAGCACTGTGGATGACCTTAAACCACACGGACTGGAACTCCCTCCCTAGCAGCACTGTGGGTTCCACTGCACCATACGGACTGGAACTCCCTCCCTAACGGCACAGTGGATGACCCTACACCACACGGACCGGATCTTTCTCCCGAACAGCACTGTGGATGACTCTACACCAAATGGACAGGAACTCACTCCCAACAGCTCTGTGGATGACCCTAAAGCACATGGACAGGAATTCCCTCCCTAACAGCACTGTGGATGACCCTACACCACACGGACTGGAACTCCCTCCCTAACAGCACTGTTATTGACCCTACACCGCACAGAATGGAACACACTCCCTAACAGCACTGTGGATGTCCCTACGCAACATGGACTGGAACCTCCTCCCTAACAGCACTGTGGGTGCCTCTACACCATACGGGCTGGATCTCTTTCCCTAACAGCACTGTGGATGACCCGAAACCACACGGACTGGAACTCCCTCCCTAACAGCACTGTGGATGATCCTACAACACACGGACTGGAACTTCCTCCCGAACGGCACTGTGGATGACCCTACACCATATGGACTGGAACTCCCTCCCAACAGCACTGTGGATCACCCTACACCACATGGACTGGTACTCCCTCCCTAACAGCACTGTGGATGGCCTTACACCACTTGGACTGGAACTCCCTCCCTAACAGCAATGTGGATGACCCTACACCACACGGACTGGAACTCCCTCCCTAACAGCACTGTGGATGACCCTACACCAAACGGACTGGATCTCCCTCCCTAACAGCACTGTTAATGACCCGACACCACACGGACTGGAACTCCCTGCCTAACAGCACTGTTATTGACCCTACACCACACAGAATTGAACACCCTCCCTAACAGCACTGTGGATGACCCTACGCAACATGGACTGGAACCTCCTCCCTAACAACACTGCGGGTGCCTCTCCACCATTCGGGCTGGAACTCTTTCCCTAACAGCACTGTGGTTGACCCTGAACCACATGGACTGGAACTTCCTCCCGAACAGCACTGTGGATGACCCTACACCATATGGACTGGAACTCCCTCCCAACAGCACCTTGGGTGCCTCTACACCACACGGACTGTAACTCCCTCCCTAACTGAACTGTGGGTGCCTCTACTCCACACGGTCTGGAACTCCCTCCCTAACAACACTGTGGGTGCCCCCACACCATACGGCCTGGAACTCCATCCCTAACAGCACTGTTGGTGCCCCCGCACCATATGGACTGGCACTCCCTCCCAAACAGCACTGTGGGTACCCCACACCATACGGACTGGAACTCCATCCCTAACAGCACTGTGGATAACCCTACACCACACGGACTGGAACTCCCTCCCTAACAGCACTGTGGGTTCCACTGCACCATACGGACTGGAACTCCCTCCCTAACAGCACAGTGGATGACCCTACACCACACAGACCGGATATTCCTCCAGAACAGAATTGTGGATGTCTCTACACCAAATGGACAGCAACTCCCTCTCAACAGCTCTGTGGATGACCCTAAACCACATGGACTGGAATTCCCTCCCTAACATCACTGTGGATGACCCTACACCACACGGACTGGAACTCCCTCCCTAACAGCACTGTTAATGACCCTACACCACATGGACTGGAACTTCCTCCCTAACAGCACTGTGGATGCCTCTACACCACACGCCTGGAACTCCCTCCCTAACAGCACTGTGGGTGCCCTGACACCATACGGACTGGAACTCCCTCCCTAACAGCACTATTGGTGCCGCCACAACATACCGACTCGAACTCCCTCCCTAACAGCACTGTGGGTGCCCCTACACCACACGGACTGGAACTCCCTCCCTAGCAACTCTGTGGATGATGCTACACCACATGGACTGGAACTCCCTCCCTAAACACACTGTGGATGAGCCTACACCACACGGACTGGAACTCCCTCCCTAACAGCACTGTTAATGGCCCTACACCACACGGACTGGAACTCCTTCAAAAAACAGCACTGTTATTGACCCTACACCGCACAGAATGGAACACACTCCCTAACAGCACTGTGGATGTCCCTACGCAACATGGACTGGAACCTCCTCCCTAACAGCACTGTGGGTGCCTCTACACCATACGGGCTGGATCTCTTTCCCTAACAGCCCTGTGGATGACCCGAAACCACACGGACTGGAACTCCCTCCCTAACAGCACTGTGGATGATCCTACATCACACGGACTGGAACTCCCTTCCTAACAGCACTTTGGATGACCCTACACCACACGGACCGGAACTTCCTCCCGAACGGCACTGTGGATGACCCTACACCATATGGACTTTAACTCCCTCCCAACAGCACTGTGGATCACCCTACACCACATGGACTGGTACTCCCTCCCTAACAGCACTGTGGATGACCCTACACCACATGGAATGGAACTCCCTCCCTAACAGCACTGTGGATGACGCTACACCACATGGACTGGAACTCCCTCCCTAACAGCACTGTGCATGACCCTACACCACACGGACTGGAACTCCCTCCCTAACAGCACTGTGGGTTCCACTGCACCATACGGACTGGAACTCCCTCCCTAACAGCACAGTTGGTGCCGCCACAACATACCGACTCGAACTCCCTCCCTAACAGCACTGTGGGTGCCCCTACACCACACGGACTGGAACTCCCTCCCTAGCAGCACTGTGGATGATGCTACACCACATGGACTGGAACTCCCTCCGTAAACACACTGTCGATGAGCCTACACCACACGGACTGGAACTCCCTCCCTAACAGCACTGTTAATGACCCTACACCACACGGACTGGAACTCCCTCCCTAACAGCACTGTTATTGACCCTACACCGCACAGAATGGAACACACTCCCTAAAAGCACTGTGGATGTCCCTACGCAACATGGACTGGAACCTCCTCCCTAACAGCACTGTGGATGACCCTACACCATATGGACTGGATCTCCCTCCCAACAGCACTGTGGATCACCCTACACCACATGGACTGATACTCCCTCCCAAACAGCACTGTGGATGACCTTACACCACATGGACTGGAACTCCCTCCCTAACAGCACTGTGGATGACCCTACACCACACGGACTGGAACTCCTTCCCTAACAGCACTGTGGGTGCCCCCACACCATATGGACTGGCACTCCCTCCCAAACAGCACTGTGGGTCCCGCACACCATACGGACTGGAACTCCATCCCTAACAGCACTGTGGATAACCCTACACCACACGGACTGGAAGTCCCTCCCTAACAGCACTGTGGGTTCCACTGCACCATACGGACTGGAATTCCCTCCCTAACAGCACTGTGGATGACCCTACACCACACGGACTGGAACTCCCTCCCTAACAGCACTGTTAATGACCCTACACCACATTGACTGGAACTTCCTCCCTAACAGCACTTTGGATGCCCTAACACCACACAGAATGGAACACCCTCCCAACAGCAATGTGGGTGCCCCTGCAGCACACGAACAGGAACCTCCTCCATCACAGCGCTGTAGGTGACCCTACACCACACGGACTGGAACTCCCTCCCTAACAACACTGTGGATGTCCCTACACCACATGGACTGGAACTCCCTCCCTAACAGTACTGTGAATGACCCTACACCACATATACTGGATTTCCCTTCCTAACAGCAATGTTAATGACCCTACACCACACGGACTGTAACTCCCTCCCTAACAGCTCTGTGGGTGCCTGTACACCACATGGACTGGATCTCCCTCCCTAACAGCACTGTGTGTGACCCAACACAATACGGACTGGAACTCCCGCCCTAACAGCACTGTGGGTTCCCCCGCACCATACGGACTGGAACTCACACCCTAACAACACTGTGGGTGCCCCAACACCATACGGACTGGAACTCCCTCCCTAACAGCACTGTGGGTGCCCCCACACCATACGGACTGGAACTCACTCACTAACAGCACCGTGGATGACCCTACACCACACGGACTGTAACCTCCTCCCTAACAGCACTGTGGGTTCCTCTACACCATACGGACAGGAACTCCCTCCCTAACAGCACTGTGGATGACCCTACACCACACGGACTGGAACTCCCTCCCTTACTGCACTGTGGATGACCCTAGACCACAGGGACCGGAACTTCCACACGGACAGCACTGTGGATGATGCTACACCATATGGACTGGAACTCCCTCCCAACAGCACTGTGGATGACCCTACACCATACGGACTGGAAATCCCTCCCAAAAAGGACTGTGGGTGCCTCTACGCCATACGGATTGGAACTCCCTCCCTAACAGCACTGTTGTTGACCCTACACCACCCGGACTGGAACTCCCTCCCTTACAGCAGTGTGGGTGCCCCAACACCATTCGGATTGGATCTCTCTCCCTAACAGAACTGTGGGTGCCCCCACACCATATGGACTATAACTCCCTCCCTAACAGCACTGTTGGTGCGCCTGCACCACAGGGACTTGAACTCTCTCCCTAAAAGCACTGTGCATGACCCTACACCACACGGAATTGAACTCCCTCCCTAACTGCACTGTGGATGACCCTAAACCACACCGACTGGAACTCTCTCCCTAACAGCACTGTGGGTGCCTCTACACAAGACGGACTGGAACTCCCTCCCTAACCGCACTGTGGGTGCCTCTACACCACATGGACTGGAACCTCCACCCTAAAAGTACTGTGGGTGCCTCTACACCATACGGACTGGAACGCCCTCCCTAACAGCACTGTGGATGATCCTACACCATACGGACTGGAACTCCCTCCCTAACAGCACTGTGGATGACCCTACACCACACGGACTATAACTCCCTCCCTAACAGCACTGTTGGTGCGCCTGCACCACACGAACTGGAACCTCCTCCCTAACAGCACTGTGGATGACCCTACACCACATGGACTGGAACACCCTCCCTAACAGCACTGTGGGTGCCTCTACACCATACAGACTGGATCTCCCTCCCTTACAGCACTGTGGATGACCCTACACCACACAAACTGGAACTCCCTTCCTAACAGCACTGTGGATGACCCTACTCCACACCGACTGGAACTCCCTCCCGAACAGCACAGTGGATGACCCTACACCACTCGGAATGGAACTCCCTCCGTAACAGCACTGTGGATGGTCCTACACCACACGGACTGGAACTCCCTCCCTAACAGCACTGTGGGTGCCTCTGCACCATACGGACTAGAATTCCCTCCCTAACAGCACTGTGGATGACCCTACACCACTTGGACTGGGACTCACTCCCTAACTGCACTGTGGGTGCCTCTCCACCATACGGGCTGGAACTCTTTCCCTAACAGCACTGTGGATGACCCTAAACCACACGGACTGGAACTCCCTCCCTAACAGCACTGTGGACGATCCTACAAAACACAGACTGGAACTCCGTCCCTAACAGCACTGTGGATGTCCCTACACAACATGGACCGGAACTTCCTCCCGAACAGCACTGTGGATGACCCTACACCATATGGACTGGAACTCCCTCCCAACAGCACTGTGGATCACCGTACGCCACATGGACTGATACTCCCTCCCTAACAGCACTGTGGATGTCCCTACACCACATGGACTGGACCTCCCTCCCTAACAGCACTGTGGATGACCCTACAGCACATATGCTGGATTACCCTCCCTAACAGCACTGTTAATGACCCTACACAACAAGGACTGTAACTCTCTCCATAACAGCTCTGTGGGTGCCTGTACACCACATGGACTGGAGCTTCCTCCCTAACAGCACTATGGGTGCCCCAACACCATACGGACTGGAACTCCCTCCCTAACAGCACTGTGGGTTCCCCCGCACCATACGGACTGGAACTCCCTCCGTAACAGCACTGTGGGTGACCCCACACCATACGGACTGGAACTCAATCCCTATCAGCACCGTGGATGACCCTACACCACACGGACTGTAACCTCCTCCCTAACAGCACTGTGGGTTCCTCTACACCATACAGACTGGAACTCCCTCCCTAACAGCACTGTGGATGACCCTACACCACACGGACTGGAACTCCCTCCCTTACTGCTCTGTGCATGACCCTACACCACACGGACCGGAACTTCCTCCCGGACAGCACTGTGGATGACCCTACACCAAATGGACAGGAACTCTCTCCCAACAGCTCTGTGGATGACCCTAAACCACATGGACTGGAATTCCCTCCCTAACATCACTGTGGATGACCCTACACCACACGGACTGGAACTCCCTCCCTAACAGCACTGTTAATGACCCTACTCCACATGGACTGGAACTCTCTCCCTAACAGCACTGTGGATCTCTCTACCACACGGACTGGAACTCCCTCCCTAACAGCACTGTGGGTGCACTGACACCATACGGACTGGAACTCCCTCCCTAACAGCACTGTGGATGACCATACACCACATGGACTGGAACTCCCTCCCTAACAACACTGTGGATCAGCCTACACCTCATGGACTGGAACTCCCTCCCTAACAGCACTGTTAATGACCCTACACCACACGGACTGGAACACTCTCCCTAACAGCACTGTGGATGACCCTACGCAACACGGACTGGAACTTCCTCCCAACAGCACTGTGGGTGCCTCTACACCATACGGGATGGAACTCTTTCCCTAACAGCCCTGTGGATGACCCTACACCACATGGACAGGGACTCCCTTCCTAACAGCACTGTGGATGACCCTACACCACACGGACTGGAATTCCCTCCCTAACAGCTCTGTGGGTGCCAGTACACCACACGGAATGGAGCTCCCTCCCTAACAGCACTGTGGGTGCCACAACACCATACGGACTGGAAGTCCCTCCCTTACAGCACTGTGGGTTTCCCCGCACCATAGGGACTGGAACTCCCTCCCTAACAGCACTGTGGGTGCCACAACACCATACGGACTGGAAGTCCCTCCCTTACAGCACTGTGGGTTTCCCCACACCATACGGACTGGAACTCACTCCCTTACAGCACCGTGGGTGACCCTACACCACACGGACTGGAACTCCCTCCCTTACTGCACTGTGGATGACCCTACACCACATGGACCGGAACTTCCTCCCAGACAGCACTATGGGTGGCGCTACACCATATGGACTGGAACTCCCTCCCAAAAGCACTGTGGCTGCCCCTACACCATATGGACTGTAAATCCTTCCTAAATGGACTGTGGGTGCCTCTACGCCATACAGATTGGAACTTCCTCCCTAACAGCACTGTTGTTGACCCTACACCATTCGGAATGGAGCTAGCTCCCTAACAGAACTGTGGGTGCCCCCACACCATATGGTCTGTAACTCCCTCCCTAACAGCACTGTGGGTGCACCTGCACCACAAGGACTGGAACTCCCTCCCTAACAGCACTGTGGGTGCCTCTACACCATACGGACTGGAACTCCCTCCCTAACAGCACTGTGGATGACCCTACACCACATGGACTGGTCCTCCCTCCCTAACAGCACAGTGGATGACCTTACAACACAAGGACTGGAACTCCCTCCCTAACAGCACTGTGGATGACCCTACACCACACGGACTGGAACTCCCTCCCTTTCTGCACTGTGGTTGACCCTACACCACACGGACCGGAACTTCATCCCGGACAGCACTTTGGATGACGCTACACCATATGGACTGCAACTCCCTCCCAACAGCACTGTGGATGACACTACACCATACGGACTGGAACTCCCTCCCAAAAAGGACTGTGGGTGCCTCTACGCCATACGGATTGGAACTCCCCCCCTAACAGCACTGTTGTAGACCCTACACCACCCGGACAGGAACACCCTCCCTAACAGCAGTGTGGGTGCCCCTACACCTTTCGGATTGGAACTCTCTCCCTAACAGAACTGTGGGTGCCCCCACACCATATGGACTGTAACTCCCTCCCTAACAGCACTGTGGGTGCACCGGCACCACAAGGACTGGAAGTCCTTCCCTAACAGCACTGTGGATGACCCTACGCCACACGGACTGGAACTCCCTCCCTAACAGCACTGTGGGTGCCTCTACACCATACGGACTGGAACTCCCTCCCTAACAGCACTGTGGATGACCCTACACCACATGGACTGGTCCTCCCTCCCTAACAGCACAGTGGATGACCTTACAACACAAGGTTGGAACTCCCTAACAGCACTGTGGATGACCCTACACCACACACACTGGAACTCCCTTCCTAACAGCACTGTGGATGACCCTACTCCACACCGACTGGAACTCCCTCCCGAACAGCACAGTGGATGACCCTACACCACTCGGAATGGAACTCCCTCCGTAACAGCACTGTGGATGGTCCTACACCACACAGACTGGAACTCCCTCCCTAACAGCACTGTGGGTGCCTCTGCACCATACGGACTGGAATTCCCTCCCTAACAGCACTGTGGATGACCCTACACCACTTGGACTGGGACTCACTCCCTAACTGCACTGTGGGTGCCTCTCCACCATACGGGCTGGAACTCTTTCCCTAACAGCACTGTGGATGACCCTAAACCACACGGACTGGAACTCCCTCCCTAACAGCACTGTGGACGATCCTACAAAACACAGACTGGAACTCCCTCCCTAACAGCACTGTGGATGTCCCTACACAACATGGACCGGAACTTCCTCCCGAACAGCACTGTGGATGACCCTACACCATATGGACTGGAACTCCCTCCCAACAGCACTGTGGATCACCGTACGCCACATGGACTGATACTCCCTCCCTAACAGCACTGTGGATGTCCCTACACCACATGGACTGGACCTCCCTCCCTAACAGCACTGTGGATGACCCTACAGAACATATGCTGGATTTCCCTCCCTAACAGCACTGTTAATGACCCTACACAACAAGGACTGTAACTCTCTCCATAACAGCTCTGTGGGTGCCTGTACACCACATGGACTGGAGCTTCCTCCCTAACAGCACTGTGGGTGCCCCAACACCATACGGACTGGAACTCCCTCCCTAACAGCACTGTGGGATCCCCCGCACCATATGGACTGGAACTCCCTCCGTAACAGCACTGTGGGTGACCCCACACCATACGGACTGGAACTCAATCCCTATCAGCACCGTGGATGACCCTACACCACACGGACTGTAACCTCCTCCCTAACAGCACTGTGGGTTCCTCTACACCATACAGACTGGATCTCCCTCCCTAACAGCACTGTGGATGACCCTACACCACACGGACTGGAACTCCCTCCCTTACTGCTCTGTGCATGACCCTACACCACACGGACCGGAACTTCCTCCCGGACAGCACTGTCAATGACCCTACACCAAATGGACAGGAACTCCCTCCCAACAGCTCTGTGGATGACCCTAAACCACATGGACTGGAATTCCCTCCCTAACATCACTGTGGATGACCCTACACCACACGGACTGGAACTCCCTCCCTAACAGCACTGTTAATGACCCTACTCCACATGGACTGGAACTCTCTCCCTAACAGCACTGTGGATCTCTCTACCACACGGACTGGAACTCCCTCCCTAACAGCACTGTGGGTGCACTGACACCATACGGACTGGAACTCCCTCCCTAACAGCACTGTGGATGACCATACACCACATGGACTGGAACTCCCTCCCTAACAACACTGTGGATCAGCCTACACCTCATGGACTGGAACTCCCTCCCTAACAGCACTGTTAATGACCCTACACCACACGGACTGGAACACTCTCCCTAACAGCACTGTGGATGACCCTACGCAACACGGACTGGAACCTCCTCCCAACAGCACTGTGGGTGCCTCTACACCATGCGGGTTGGAACTCTTTCCCTAACAGCCCTGTGGATGACCCTACACCACATGGACAGGGACTCCCTCCCTAACAGCACTGTGGATGACCCTACACCACACGGACCGGAATTCCCTCCCTAACAGCTCTGTGGGTGCCAGTACACCACACGGAATGGAGCTCCCTCCCTAACAGCACTGTGGGTGCCACAACACCATACGGACTGGAAGTCCCTCCCTTACAGCACTGTGGGTTTCCCCGCACCATAGGGACTGGAACTCCCTCCCAAACAGCACTATGGGTGCCCCAACACCATACGGACTGGAACTCCCTCCCTAAAAGCACTGTGGGTGCCCCCACACCATACGGACTGGAACTCACTCCCTTACAGCACCGTGGGTGACCCTACACCACACGGACTGGAACTCCCTCCCTTACTGCACTGTGGATGACCCTACACCACATGGACCGGAACTTCCTCCCAGACAGCACTGTGGGTGGCGCTACACCATAGGGCCTGGAACTCCCTCCCTAACAGCACTGTGGGTGCCCCAACACCATACGGACTGGAACTCCCTCCCTAACAGCACTGTGGGTGCCCCCACACCATACGGACTGGAACTCACTCCCTTACAGCACCGTGGGTGACCCTACACCATACGGACTGGAACTCCCTCCCTTACTGCACTGTGGATGACCCTACACCACATGGACCGGAACTTCCTCCCAGACAGCACTGTGGGTGGCGCTACACCATATGGACTGGAACTCCCTCCCAACAGCACTGTGGCTGCCCCTACACCATATGGACTGTAAATCCTTCCTAAATGGACTGTGGGTGCCTCTACGCCATACAGATTGGAACTTCCTCCCTAACAGCACTGTTGTTGACCCTACACCACCCGGACTGGAACTCCCTCCCTAACAGCAGTGTGGGTGCCCCTACACCATTCGGAATGGAGCTCGCTCCCTAACAGAACTGTGGGTGCCCCCACACCATATGGACTGTAACTCCCTCCCTAACAGCACTGTGGGTGCACCTGCACCACAAGGACTGGAAGTCCTTCCCTAACAGCACTGTGGATGACCCTAAACCACACGGACTGGAACTCCCTCCCTAACAGCACTGTGGACGATCCTACAAAACACAGACTGGAACTCCCTCCCTAACAGCATTGTGGATGTCCCTACACAACATGGACCGGAACTTCCTCCCGAACAGCACTGTGGATGACCCTACACCATATGGACTGGAACTCCCTCCCAACAGCACTGTGGATCACCGTACGCCACATGGACTGATACTCCCTCCCTAACAGCACTGTGGATGTCCCTACACCACATGGACTGGACCTCCCTCCCTAACAGCACTGTGGATGACCCTACAGAACATATGCTGGATTTCCCTCCCTAACAGCACTGTTAATGACCCTACACAACAAGGACTGTAACTCTCTCCATAACAGCTCTGTGGGTGCCTGTACACCACATGGACTGGAGCTTCCTCCCTAACAGCACTGTGGGTGCCCCAACACCATACGGACTGGAACTCCCTCCCTAACAGCACTGTGGGATCCACCGCACCATATGGACTGGAACTCCCTCCGTAACAGCACTGTGGGTGACCCCACACCATATGGACTGGAACTCAATCCCTATCAGCACCGTGGATGACCCTACACCACACGGACTGTAACCTCCTCCCTAACAGCACTGTGGGTTCCTCTACACCATACAGACTGGATCTCCCTCCCTAACAGCACTGTGGATGACCCTACACCACACGGACTGGAACTCCCTCCCTTACTGCTCTGTGCATGACCCTACACCACACGGACCGGAACTTCCTCCCGGACAGCACTGTCAATGACCCTACACCAAATGGACAGGAACTCCCTCCCAACAGCTCTGTGGATGACCCTAAACCACATGGACTGGAATTCCCTCCCTAACATCACTGTGGATGACCCTACACCACACGGACTGGAACTCCCTCCCTAACAGCACTGTTAATGACCCTACTCCACATGGACTGGAACTCTCTCCCTAACAGCACTGTGGATCTCTCTACCACACGGACTGGAACTCCCTCCCTAACAGCACTGTGGGTGCACTGACACCATACGGACTGGAACTCCCTCCCTAACAGCACTGTGGATGACCATACACCACATGGACTGGAACTCCCTCCCTAACAACACTGTGGATCAGCCTACACCTCATGGACTGGAACTCCCTCCCTAACAGCACTGTTAATGACCCTACACCACACGGACTGGAACACTCTCCCTAACAGCACTGTGGATGACCCTACGCAACACGGACTGGAACCTCCTCCCAACAGCACTGTGGGTGCCTCTACACCATGCGGGTTGGAACTCTTTCCCTAACAGCCCTGTGGATGACCCTACACCACATGGACAGGGACTCCCTCCCTAACAGCACTGTGGATGACCCTACACCACACGGACCGGAATTCCCTCCCTAACAGCTCTGTGGGTGCCAGTACACCACACGGAATGGAGCTCCCTCCCTAACAGCACTGTGGGTGCCACAACACCATACGGACTGGAAGTCCCTCCCTTACAGCACTGTGGGTTTCCCCGCACCATAGGGACTGGAACTCCCTCCCAAACAGCACTATGGGTGCCCCAACACCATACGGACTGGAACTCCCTTCCTAAAAGCACTGTGGGTGCCCCCACACCATACGGACTGGAACTCACTCCCTTACAGCACCGTGGGTGACCCTACACCACACGGACTGGAACTCCCTCCGTTACTGCACTGTGGATGACCCTACACCACATGGACCGGAACTTCCTCCCAGACAGCACTGTGGGTGGCGCTACACCATAGGGCCTGGAACTCCCTCCCTAACAGCACTGTGGGTGCCCCAACACCATACGGACTGGAACTCCCTCCCTAACAGCACTGTGGGTGCCCCCACACCATACGGACTGGAACTCACTCCCTTACAGCACCGTGGGTGACCCTACACCATACGGACTGGAACTCCCTCCCTTACTGCACTGTGGATGACCCTACACCACATGGACCGGAACTTCCTCCCAGACAGCACTGTGGGTGGCGCTACACCATATGGACTGGAACTCCCTCCCAACAGCACTGTGGCTGCCCCTACACCATATGGACTGTAAATCCTTCCTAAATGGACTGTGGGTGCCTCTACGCCATACAGATTGGAACTTCCTCCCTAACAGCACTGTTGTTGACCCTACACCACCCGGACTGGAACTCCCTCCCTAACAGCAGTGTGGGTGCCCCTACACCATTCGGAATGGAGCTCGCTCCCTAACAGAACTGTGGGTGCCCCCACACCATATGGACTGTAACTCCCTCCCTAACAGCACTGTGGGTGCACCTGCACCACAAGGACTGGAAGTCCTTCCCTAACAGCACTGTGGATGACCCTAAACCACACGGACTGGAACTCCCTCCCTAACAGCACTGTGGGTGCCTCTACACCATACGGACTGGAACTCCCTCCCTAACAGCATTGTGGATGACCCGACACCACATGGACTGGTCCTCCCTCCCTAACAGCACAGTGGATGACCTTACAACACAAGGACTGGAACTCCCACCCTAACAGCACTGTGGATGACCCTACACCACACGGACTGGAACTCCCTCCCTTTCTGCACTGTGGTTGACCCTACACCACACGGACCGGAACTTCCCCCCGGACAGCACTTTGGATGACGCTACACCATATGGACTGCAACTCCCTCCCAACAGCACTGTGGATGACCCTACACCATACGGACTGGAACTCCCTCCCAAAAAGGACTGTGGGTGCCTCTACGCCATACGGATTGGAACTCCCTCCCTAACAGCACTGTTGTTGACCCTACACCACCCGGACAGGAACACCCTCCCTAACAGCAGTGTGGGTGCCCCTACACCATTCGGATTGGAACTCTCTCCCTAACAGAACTGTGGGTGACCCCACACCATATGGACTGTAACTCCCTCCCTAACAGCACTGTGGGTGCACCTGCACCACAAGGACTGGAAGTCCTTCCCTAACAGCACTGTGGATGACCCTACACCACACGGACTGGAACTCCCTCCCTAACAGCACTGTGGGTGCCTCTACACCATACGGACTGGAACTCCCTCCCTAACAGCACTGTGGGTGACCCTACACCACATGGACTGGTCCTCCCTCCCTAACAGCACAGTGGATGACCTTACAACACAAGGACTGGAACTCCCTCCCTAACAGCACTGTGGATGACCCTACACCACACGGACTGGAACTCCCTCCCTTTCTGCACTGTTGTTGACCCTACACCACACGGACCGGAACTTCCTCCCGGACAGCACTGTGGATGACGCTACACCATATGGACTGGAACTCCCTCCCAACAGCACTGTGGATGACCCTACACCATACGGACTGGAACTCCCTCCCAAAAAGGACTGTGGGTGCCTCTATGCCATACGGATTGGAACTCCCTCACTAACAGCACTGTTGTTGACCCTACACCGCCCGGACAGGAACACCCTCCCTAACAGCAGTGTGGGTGCCCCTACACCATTCAGATTGGAAATCTCTCCCTAACAGAACTGTGGGTGACCCCACACCATATGGACTGTAACTCCCTCCCTAACAGCACTGTGGGTGCGCCTGCACCACAGGGACTGGAACTCTCTCCCTAAAAGCACTGTGGATGACCCTTCACCACACGGACTGGAACTCCCTCCCTAACTGCACTGTGGATGACACTACACCACACAGACTGGAACTCCCTTCCTAACAGCACTGTGCATGACCCTACACCACACGGAATGGAACTCCCTCCCTAACTGCACTGTGGATGACCCTAAACCACACGGAGTGGAACTCCCTCCCTAACTGCACGGTGGGTGCCTCTACACCACACGGACTGGAACCTCCACCCTAAAAGTACTGTGGGTGCCTCAACACCATACGAACTGGAACCTCCTCCCTAACAGCACTGTGGATGACCCTACACCACACAGACTGGAACACCCTCCCTAACAGCACTGTGGGTGCCTCAACACCATACAGACTGGATCTCCCTCCCTTACAGCACTGTGGATGACCCTACACCATTTTGACAGGAACTCCCTCCCAAACAGCATTGTGTGTGCCTCTGCACCAGACGGACTGGAACTCCCTCCTTAACAGCACTGTGGATGACCCTACACCACACGGACTGGAACCTCCTCCCTAACAGTACTGTGGGTGCCTCTTCACCATACGGACTGGAACTCCCTCCCGAACAGCACAGTGGATGACCCTACACCATACGGAATGGAACTCCCTCCGTAACAGCACTGTGGATGGTCCTACAACACACGGACTGGAATTCCCTCCCTAACAGCACTGTGGATGACCCTACACCACATGGACTGGGACTCACTCTCTAACTGCACTGTGGGTGCCTCTGCACCAGACGGATTGGAACTCCCTCCCTAACAGCCCTGTGGATGACCCTACACCATATGGACTGGAATTCCCTCCCTAACAGCACTGTGGATGACCCTACACCACCCGGACTGGAACTCCCTCCCTAACAGCACTGTTAATGACCCTACACCACACGGTCTGGAACTCCCTGCCTAACAGCACTGTTATTGACCATACACCACACAGAATGGAACACCCTCCCTAACAGCACTGTGGATGACCCTACGCAACACGAACTGGAACCTCCTCCCTAACAGCACTGTGGGTGCCTCTCCACCATTCGGGCTGGAACTCTTTCCCTAACAGCACTGTGGATGACCCTAAACCACACTGACTGGAACTCCCTCCCTAACAGCACTGTGGACGATCCTACAAAACACAGACTGGAACTCCCTCCCTAACAGCACTGTGGATGACCCTACACCACATGGACCGGAACTTCCTCCCGAACAGCACTGTGGATGACCCTACACCATATGGACTGGACCTCCCTCCCAACAGCACTGTGGATCACCCTACGCCACATGAACTGATACTCCCTCCCTAAAAGCACTGTGGGTTCCCGCGCACCATTCGGACTGGAACTCCCTCCCTAACAGCACTGTGGGTGCCCCAACACCATACGGACTGGAACTCACTCCCTAACAGCACCGTGGATGACCCTACACCACACGGACTGTAACCTCCTCCCTAACAGCACTGTGGGTTCCTCTACACCATACAGACTGGAACTCCCTCCCTAACAGCACTGTGGATGACCCTACACCACACGGACTGGAACTCCCTCCCTTACTGCTCTGTGGATGACCCTACACCACACGGACCGGAACTTCCTCCCGGACAGCACTGTGGATGACCCTACACCAAATGGACATGAACTCCCTCCCAACAGCTCTGTGGATGACCCTAAACCACATGGACTGGAATTCCCTCCCTAACATCACTGTGGATGACCCTACACCACACGGACTTTAACTCCCTCCCTAACAGCACTGTTAATGACCCTGCTCCACATGGACTGGAACTCTCTCCCTAACAGCACTGTGGATGGCTCTACCACACGGACTGGAACTCCCTCCCTAACAGCACTGTGGGTGCACTGACACCACATGGACTGGAACTCCCTCCCTAACAACACTGTGGATGAGCCTACACCCGTGGACTGGAACTCCCTCCCTAACAGCACTGTTAATGACCCTACAACACACGGACTGGAACACACTCCCTAACAGCACTGTGGATGACCCTACGAAACACGGACTGGAACCTCCTCCCTAACAGCACTGTGGGTGCCTCTACACCATAGGGGATGGAACTCTTTCCCTAACAGCTCTGTGGGTGCCTGTACACCACACGGAATGGAGCTCCCTCCCTAACAGCACTGTGGGTGCCCCAACACCATACGGACTGGAACTCCCTCCCTTACAGCACTGTGGGTTTCCCCGCACCATACGGACTGGAACTCCCTCCATAACAGCACTGTGGGTGCCCCAACACCATACGGACTGGAACTCCTTCCCTAACAGCACTGTGGATGACCCTACACCACACGGACTGGAACTCCCTCCCTTACTGCACTGTGGATGACCCTACACCACACGGACCGGAACTTCCTCCCGGACAGCACTGTGGATGACGCTACACCATATGGACTGGAACTCCCTCCCAACAGCACTGTGGATGACCCTACAACATACTTACTGGAACTCCCTCCCAAAAAGGACTGTGGGTGCCTCTACGCCATACGGATTGGAACTCCCTCCCTAACAGCACTGTTGTTGACCCTACACCACCCGGACAGGAACACCCTCCCTAACAGCAGTGTGGGTGCCCCTTCACCATTCGGATTGGAACTCTCTCCCTAACAGAACTGTGGGTGACCCCACACCATATGGACTGTAACTCCCTCCCTAACAGCACTGTGGGTGCGCCTGCACCACAGGGACTGGAACTCTCTCCCTAAAAGCACTGTGGATGACCCTTCACCACACGGACTGGAACTCCCTCCCTAACTGCACTGTTAATGACACTACACCACACAGACTGGAACTCCCTTCCTAAAAGCACTGTGCATGACCCTACACCACACGGAATGGTACTCCCTCCCTAACTGCACTGTGGATGACCCTAAACCACACGGAGTGGAACTCCCTCCCTAACAGCACTGTGGGTGCCTCTACACCAGATGGACTGGAACTCCCTCCCTAACTGCACTGTGGGTGCCTCTACACCTCACGGACTGGAACCTCCACCCTAAAAGTACTGTGGGTGCCTCTACACCATACGGACTGGAACTCCCTCCCTAACAGCACTGTGGATGATCCTACACCACACGAACTGGAACCTCCTCCCTAACAGCACTGTGGATGACCCTACACCACACGGACTGGAACACCCTCCCTAACAGCACTGTGGGTGCCTCTACACCATACAGACTGGATCTCCCTCCCTAACAGCACTGTGGATGACCCTACAGCATATTGACAGGAACTCCCTCCCAAACATCACTGTGTGTGCCTTTGCACCAGACGGACTGGAACTCCCTCCCTAACAGCACTGTGGATGACCCTACACCACACGGACTGGAACCTCCTCCCTAACAGTACTGTGGGTGCCTCTTCACCATACGGACTGGAACACCCTCCCTAACAGCACTGTGGATGATCCTACACCACACGAACTGGAACCTCCTCCCTAACAGCACTGTGGATGACCCTACACCACACGGACTGGAACACCCTCCCTAACAGCACTGTGGGTGCCTCTACACCATATAGACTGGATCTCCCTCCCTAACAGCACTGTGGATGACCCTACAGCATATTGACAGGAACTCCCTCCCAAACATCACTGTGTGTGCCTCTGCACCAGACGGACTGGAACTCCCTCCCTAACAGCACTGTGGATGACCCTACACCACACGGACTGGAACCTCCTCCCTAACAGTACTGTGGGTGCCTCTTCACCATACGGACTTGAACTCCATCCCTAACAGCACTGTGGATGACCCTACACCACACGAACTGGAACCTCCTCCCTAACAGCACTGTGGATGTCCCTGCACCAAACGGACTGGAACTCCCTCCCTAACAGCACTGTGCGTGCCTCTACACCATACGGACTGCAGCTCCCTCCCTAACAGCACGGTGGATGACCCTACTCCACACTGACTGGAACTCCCTCCCTAACATCACTGTGGATGACCCTACACCACACAGACTGGAACTCCCTCCCTTACTGCACTGTGGATGTCCCTACACCACACGGACCGGTACTTCCTCCCGGACAGCACTGTGGTTGGCTCTACACCATACGGACTGGAACTCCCTCCCAACAGCAGTGTGGGTGCCCCTACACCATTCGGAATGGAACTCGCTCCCTAACAGAACTGTGGGTGCCCCCACACCATATGGACTGTAACTCCCTCCCTAACAGCACTGTGGGTGCACCTGCACCACAAGGACTGGAAGTCCTTCCCTAACAGCACTATGGATGACCGTACACCACACGGACTGGAACTCCCTCCCTAACAGCACTGTGGGTGCCTCTACACCATACGGACTGGAACTCCCTCCCTAACAGCACTGTGGATGACCCTACACCACATGGACTGGTCCTCCCTCCCTAACAGCACAGTGGATGACCCTACACCATACGGACTGGAACTCCCTCCCAAAAAGGACTGTGGGTGCCTCTACACCATACGGATTGGAACTTCCTCCCTAACAGCACTGATGTTGACCCTACACCACATGGACTGGAACTCCCTCCCTAACAGATGTGTGGGTGCCCCTACACCATTCGGATTGGAACTCTCTCCCTAACAGCAATGTGGATGACCCTACACCACAAGGACTGTAACTCCCTCCATAACAGCTCTGTGGGTGCCTGTACACCACATGGACTGGAGCTTCCTCCCTAACAGCACTGTGGGTGCCCCAACACCATACGGACTGGAACTCCCTCCCTAACAGCACTGTGGGTTCCCCCGCACCATACGGACTGGAACTACCTCCCTAACAGCACTGTGGGTGCCCCCACACCATACGGACTGGAACTCACTCCCTAACAGCACCGTGGATGACCCTACACCACACGGACTGGAACTCCCTCCCTTACTGCACTATGGATGACCCTACACCACACGGACCGTAACTTCCTCCCGGACAGCACTGTGGATGACGCTACACCATATGGACTGTAACTCCCTCCCAACAGCACTGTGGATGACCCTACCCCATACGGACTTGAACTCCCTCCCAAAAAGGACTGTGGGTGCCTCTATGCCGTACCGATTGGAACTCCCTCCCTAACAGCACTGTTGTTGACCCTACACCACCCGGACTGGAACTCCCTCCCAACAGTAGTGTGGGTGCCCTGACACCATTCGGATTGGAACTCTCTCCCTAACAGAACTGTGGGTGCCCCCACACCATATGGACTATAACACCCTCCCTAACAGCACTGTGGGTGCACCTGCACCACACGGACTTGAACTCTCTTCCTAAAAGCACTGTGGATGACCCTACACCACACGGACTGGAACTCCCTCACTAACTGCACTGTTGATGACACTACACCACACAGTCTGGAACTCCCTTCCTTACAGCACTGTGCATGACTCTACACCACACGGAATGGAACTCCCTCCCTAACTGCACTGTGGATGACCCTACACCACACCGACTTGAACTCCCTCCCTAACAGCACTGTGGGTGCCTCTACACCAGACGGACTGGAACTCCCTCCCTTCCCGCACTGTGGGTGCCTCTACACCACACGGACTGGAACCTCCTCCCTAACAGTACTGTGGGTGCCTCTACACCATACGGATTGGAACTCCCTCCCTTACAGCACTGTGGATGACCCTACACCTCACGAACTGGAACCTCCTCCCTAACAGCACTGTGGATGACCCTACACCACACGGACTGGAACTCCCTCCCTAACAGCACTGCGGGTGCCTCTACACCATACAGACTGGATCTCCCTCCCTAAGAGCACTGTGGATGACCCTACACCATATTGACTGGAACTCCCTCCCAAACAGCACTGTGTGTGCCTCTGCACCAGACGGACTGGAACTCCCTCCCTAACAGCACTGTGGATGACCCTACACCACACGGACTGGAACCTCCTCCCTAACAGTACTTTGGGTGCCTCTACACCATACGGACTGGAACTCCCTACCTAACAGCACTGTGGATGACCCCACACCACACGAACCGGAACATCCTCCCTAACAGCACTGTGGATGTCCCTACACCAAACGGACTGGAACTCCCTCCCTAACAGCACTGTGCGTGCCTCTACACCATACGGACTGAAACTCCCTCCCTAACAGCACTGTGGATGACCCTACACCTCACAAACTGGAACTCCCTTCCTAACAGCACTGTGCATGACCCTACACCACACCGACTGGAACTCCCTCCCGAACAGCACAGTGGATGACCCTACACCACACGGAATGGAACTCCCTCCCTAACAGCACTGTGGACGGTCCTACATCACACGGACTGGAACTCCCTCTCTAACAGCACTGTGGGTGCCTCTGCACCATACGGACTGGAATTCCCTCCCTAACAGCACTGTGGATGACCATACACCACATTGACTGGAACTCACTCCCTAACTGCACTGTGGGTGCCTCTGCAACAGACGGACTGGAACTCCCTCCCGAACAGCTCTGTGGATGACCCTACACCACATAGACCGGAACTTCCTCCCGAACAGCACTGTGGATGACCCTACACCACATGGACCGGAACTTCCTCCCGAACAGCACTGTGGATGACCCTACACCATATGGACTGGACCTCCCTCCCAACAGCACTGTGGATCACCCTACGCCACATGAACTGATACTCCCTCCCTAAAAGCACTGTGGGTTCCCGCGCACCATTCGGACTGGAACTCCCTCCCTAACAGCACTGTGGGTGCCCCAACACCATACGGACTGGAACTCACTCCCTAACAGCACCGTGGATGACCCTACACCACACGGACTGTAACCTCCTCCCTAACAGCACTGTGGGTTCCTCTACACCATACAGACTGGAACTCCCTCCCTAACAGCACTGTGGATGACCCTACACCACACGGACTGGAACTCCCTCCCTTACTGCTCTGTGGATGACCCTACACCACACGGACCGGAACTTCCTCCCGGACAGCACTGTGGATGACCCTACACCAAATGGACAGGAACTCCCTCCCAACAGCTCTGTGGATGACCCTAAACCACATGGACTGGAATTCCCTCCCTAACATCACTGTGGATGACCCTACACCACACGGACTTTAACTCCCTCCCTAACAGCACTGTTAATGACCCTGCTCCACATGGACTGGAACTCTCTCCCTAACAGCACTGTGGATGGCTCTACCACACGGACTGGAACTCCCTCCCTAACAGCACTGTGGGTGCACTGACACCACATGGACTGGAACTCCCTCCCTAACAACACTGTGGATGAGCCTACACCACGTGGACTGGAACTCCCTCCCTAACAGCACTGTTAATGACCCTACAACACACGGACTGGAACACACTCCCTAACAGCACTGTGGATGACCCTACGAAACACGGACTGGAACCTCCTCCCTAACAGCACTGTGGGTGCCTCTACACCATAGGGGATGGAACTCTTTCCCTAACTGTGGGTGCCTGTACACCACACGGAATGGAGCTCCCTCCCTAACAGCACTGTGGGTGCCCCAACACCATACGGACTGGAACTCCCTCCCTTACAGCACTGTGGGTTTCCCCGCACCATACGGACTGGAACTCCCTCCATAACAGCACTGTGGGTGCCCCAACACCATACGGACTGGAACTCCTTCCCTAACAGCACTGTGGATGACCCTACACCACACGAACTGGAACTCCCTCCCTTACTGCACTGTGGATGTCCCTACACCACACGGACCGGTACTTCCTCCCGGACAGCACTGTGGTTGGCTCTACACCATACGGACTGGAACTCCCTCCCAACAGCAGTGTGGGTGCCCCTACACCATTCGGAATGGAACTCGCTCTCTAACAGAACTGTGGGTGCCCCCACACCATATGGACTGTAACTCCCTCCCTAACAGCACTGTGGGTGCACCTGCACCACAAGGACTGGAAGTCCTTCCCTAACAGCACTATGGATGACCGTACACCACACGGACTGGAACTCCCTCCCTAACAGCACTGTGGGTGCCTCTACACCATACGGACTGGAACTCCCTCCCTAACAGCACTGTGGATGACCCTACACCACATGGACTGGTCCTCCCTCCCTAACAGCACAGTGGATGAACCTACACCATACGGACTGGAACTCCCTCCCAAAAAGGACTGTGGGTGCCTCTACACCATACGGATTGGAACTTCCTCCCTAACAGCACTGATGTTGACCCTACACCACATGGACTGGAACTCCCTCCCTAACAGATGCGTGGGTGCCCCTACACCATTCGGATTGGAACTCTCTCCCTAACAGCACTGTGGATGACCCTACACCACAAGGACTGTAACTCCCTCCATAACAGCTCTGTGGGTGCCTGTACACCACATGGACTGGAGCTTCCTCCCTAACAGCACTGTGGGTGCCCCAACACCATACGGACTGGAACTCCCTCCCTAACAGCACTGTGGGTTCCCCCGCACCATACGGACTGGAACTACCTCCCTAACAGCACTGTGGGTGCCCCCACACCATACAGACTGGAACTCACTCCCTAACAGCACCGTGGATGACCCTACACCACACGGACTGGAACTCCCTCCCTTACTGCACTATGGATGACCCTACACCACACGGACCGTAACTTCCTCCCGGACAGCACTGTGGATGACGCTACACCATATGGACTGTAACTCCCTCCCAACAGCACTGTGGATGACCCTACCCCATACGGACTTGAACTCCCTCCCAAAAAGGACTGTGGGTGCCTCTATGCCGTACCGATTGGAACTCCCTCCCTAACAGCACTGTTGTTGACCCTACACCACCCGGACTGGAACTCCCTCCCAACAGTAGTGTGGGTGCCCCGACACCATTCGGATTGGAACTCTCTCCCTAACAGAACTGTGGGTGCCCCCACACCATATGGACTATAACACCCTCCCTAACAGCACTGTGGGTGCACCTGCACCACACGGACTTGAACTCTCTTCCTAAAAGCACTGTGGATGACCCTACACCACACGGACTGGAACTCCCTCCCTAACTGCACTGTTGATGACACTACACCACACAGTCTGGAACTCCCTTCCTTACAGCACTGTGCATGACTCTACACCACACGGAATGGAACTCCCTCCCTAACTGCACTGTGGATGACCCTACACCACACCGACTGGAATTCCCTCCCTAACAGCACTGTGGGTGCCTCTACACCAGACGGACTGGAACTCCCTCCCTTCCCGCACTGTGGGTGCCTCTACACCACACGGACTGGAACCTCCTCCCTAACAGTACTGTGGGTGCCTCTACACCATACGGATTGGAACTCCCTCCCTTACAGCACTGTGGATGACCCTACACCTCACGAACTGGAACCTCCTCCCTAACAGCACTGTGGATGACCCTACACCACACGGACTGGAACTCCCTCCCTAACAGCACTGCGGGTGCCTCTACACCATACAGACTGGATCTCCCTCCCTAAGAGCACTGTGGATGACCCTACACCATATTGACTGGAACTCCCTCCCAAACAGCACTGTGTGTGCCTCTGCACCAGACGGACTGGAACTCCCTCCCTAACAGCACTGTGGATGACCCTACACCACACGGACTGGAACCTCCTCCCTAACAGTACTTTGGGTGCCTCTACACCATACGGACTGGAACTCCCTACCTAACAGCACTGTGGATGACCCCACACCACACGAACTGGAACATCCTCCCTAACAGCACTGTGGATGTCCCTACACCAAACGGACTGGAACTCCCTCCCTAACAGCACTGTGCGTGCCTCTACACCATACGGACTGAATCTCCCTCCCTAACAGCACTGTGCATGACCCTACACCACACCGACTGGAACTCCCTCCCGAACAGCACAGTGGATGACCCTACACCACACGGAATGGAACTCCCTCCCTAACAGCACTGTGGACGGTCCTACATCACACGGACTGGAACTCCCTCTCTAACAGCACTGTGGGTGCCTCTGCACCATACGGACTGGAATTCCCTCCCTAACAGCACTGTGGATGACCATACACCACATTGACTGGAACTCACTCCCTAACTGCACTGTGGGTGCCTCTGCAACAGACGGACTGGAACTCCCTCCCGAACAGCTCTGTGGATGACCCTACACCACATGGACCGGAACTTCCTCCCGAACAGCACTGTGGATGACCCTACACCATGTGGACTGGAACTCCCTCCCAACAGCACTGTGGATCACCATACGCCACATGGACTGATACTCCCTCCCTAACAGCACTGTGGATGACCCTACACCACTTGGACTGGAACTCCCTCCCTACAGCACTGTAGATGACCCTACACCACACGGACTGGAACTCCCTCCCTAACAGCACCTTGGGTGCCTCTACACCACACGGACTGTAACTCCCTCCCTAACAGAACTGTGGGTGCCTCTACTCCACACGGTCTGGAACTCCCTCCCTAACAGCACTGTGAGTGCCCCCACACCATACGGACTGGAACTCCCTCCCTAACAGCACTGTGGATGACACTACACCACACGCACTGGAACTCCCTCCCTAACAGCACTGTGGGTGCCTCTGCACCATACGGACTGGAACACCCTCCCTAACAGCACTGTGGATGTCCCTACGCCACACGGACAGGAACCTTCTCCCTAACAGCACTGTGGGTGCCTCTACACCACACGGACTGAAACTCCCTCCCTTACAGTACTGTGGATGACCCTACACCACACGGAATAGTACTCCCTCCCTGGCGGCACTGTGGATGACCCTACACCACATGGACCGGATCTTCCTCCCGAACAGCACTGTGGATGACCCTACACCAAATGGGCAGGAACTCCCTCCCAACAGCTCTGTGGATGACCCTAAACCACATGGACGGGAATTCCCTCCCTAACATCACTGTGGATGACCCTACACCACACGGACTGGAACTCCCTCCCTAACAGCACTGTTAATGACCCTACACCACATGGACTGGAACTCTCTCCCTAACAGCACTGTGGATGCCTCTACCACACGGACTGGATCTCCCTCCCTAACAGCACTGTGGGTGCCCTGACACCATACGGACTGGAACTCCCTCCCTAACAGCACTGTTAATGACCCTAGCCCACACGGACTGGAACACACTCCCTAACAGCACTGTGGATGACCCGACGCAACACGGACTGGAACCACCTCCCTAACAGCACTGTGGGTGCCTCTACACCATACGGGCTGGAACTCTTTCCCTATCAGCCCTGTGGATGACCCTACACCACATGGACTGGAACTCCCTCCCTAACAGCACTGTGGATGACCCTACACCACACGGACTGGAACTCCCTCCCTAACATCACTGTGGGTGCCTCTACACCACACGGACTGTAACTCCCTCCCTAACAGCAGTGTTCGTGCCCCCACACCATTCCGACTGGAAAGCCCTCCCTAACAGCCCTGTGGGTGCCCCTGCACCACACGAGCAGGAGCCCCCTCCCTAACATCACACTTGATGCCCTAACACCACACAGAATGGAACACCCTCCCAAAAGCAATGTGGGTGCCCCTCCACCACACGAACTGGAACCTCCTCCCTCTCAGCACTGTAGGTGACCCTACACCACACGGACTGGAACTCCCTCCCTAACAACACTGTGGATGACCCTACACCACATGGACCGGAACATCCTCCCGATCAGCACTGTGGATGTCCCTACACCACATGGACTGGAACTCCCTCCCTAACAACTCTGTGGGTGCCTATACACCACACGGACTGGAGCTCCCTCACTAACAGCACTGTGGGTGCCCCAACACCATACGGATTGGAACTCCCTCCCTTACAGCACTGTGGGCTCCCCCGCACCATACGGACTGGAACTCCCTCCCTAACAGCACTGTGGGTGCCCCAACACCATATGGACTGGAACTCCCTCCCTAACAGCACTGTGGGTGCTCCCGCACCATACGGACTGGAACTCACTCCCTTACAGCACCGTGGATGACCCTACACCTCCTCCCTAACAGCACTGCTGGTTCCTCTACACCATACGGACTGGAACTCCCTCCCTAACAGCACTGTGGATGATCCTACACCACATGGACTGGAACTTCCTCCCTTACTGCACTGTGGATGACCCTACACCACACGGACTGGAACTTCCTCCCGGACAGCACTGTGGATGGCGCTACACCATATGGACTGGAACTCCCTCCCAACAGCACTGTGGGTGCCCCTACACCATACGGACTGGAACTCCTTCCTAAAAGGACCGTGGGTGCCTCTACGCCATACAGATTGGAACTTCCTCCCTAACAGCACTGTTGTTGACCCTACACCACCCGGACTTGAACTCCCTCCCTAACTGTTCTGTGGGTGCCTCTACACCATACGGACTGGAACTCCCTCCCTAACAGCACTGTGGATGACCCTACACCACATGGACTGGTCCTCCCTCCCTAACAGCATAGTGGATGATCTTACAACACAAGGACTGGATCTCCCTCCCTAACAGCACTGTGGATGACCCTACACCATACGGACTGGAACTCCCTCCCAAAAAGGACTGTGGGTGCCTCTATGCCATACGGATTGGAACTCCCTCCCTAACAGCACTTTTGTTGACCCTACACCACCCGGACTGGAACTCCCTCCCTAACAGCTGTGTGGGTGCCCCTACACCATTCGGATTGGGACTCTCTCCCTAACAGAACTCTGGGTGCCCCCACACCATATGGACTGTAACTCCCTCCCTAACAGCACTGTGGATGACCCTACACTACACGGACTGGAACTCCCTCCCTAACAGCACAGTGGATGACCATACACTACCCGGCTGGAACTCCCTCCCTAACAGCACTGTGGTTGCCCATACACCACACGTACTGGAGCCCCCTCCCTAACAGCAATGGTGGGTGCCCTAACATCACACAGAATGGATCACCTTCCCTAACAGCACTGTGGGTGCCGTTACACCACACGAACCATATCTCCCTCCCTAACAGCACTGTGGATGATCCTACACCACACGGACTGGAACTCCCTCTCTAACAGCATTGTGGATGACCCTACACCACACGGACTGGAAATCCCTCCCTTACCGCACTGTTGATGCCCTAACACCACACAGAATGGATGCCCCTCCGTAACAGCACTGTGGGTGCCCTAACACCACACAGCATGGAACACCCTCCCTAAAAGCACTGTGGGTGCCCCTACACCACACGGACTGGAACTCCCTCCCTAACAGCACTGTGGATGACCCTACACGACACGGACTAGAACCTCCTCCCTAACAGCACTGTGGATGACTGTAAACAACAAGGACTGGAAATCCCGCCCTAACAGCACTGTGGGTGCCTCTACACCATACGGACAGGAACTCACTCCCTAACAGCACTTTGGATGAACCTACATCACACGGACTGGAACTCCCTCCCTAACAGCATTGTGGATGTCCCTACACCACACGGACTGGAACTCCCTCCCTAACAGCACTGTGGATGACCCTACACCATATTGACTGGAACTCCCTCCCAAACAGCACTGTGGGTGCCTCTGCACCAGACGGACTGGAACTCCCTCCCTAACAGCACTGTGGATGACCCTACACCACACGCACTGGAACCTCCTCCCTAACAGTACTGTGGGTGCCTCTACAACATACGGACTGGAACTCCCTCTCTGGCAGCACTGTGGATGACCCTACACCACACGAACTGGAACCTCCTCCCTAACAGCACTGTGGATGACCCTACACCACATGGACTGGAACACCCTCCCTATCAGCACTGTGGGGGCCCCTACACCAAACGAACTGGAACCTCCTCCCTAACAGTACTGTTGATGCGCTAACACCACACAGAATTGAAACCCCTCCCTAACAGTACTGTGGGTACCCTAACACCACACAGAGTGGAACATCCTCCCTAAATGCACTGTGGGTGCCACTACACCACACGAACTGGAACCTCTTCCCTAACAGAACTGTGGATGACCCTACACCACATGGACCGGAACTCCCTCCCTAACAGCACTGTGGATGACCGTAAACCAAAAGGACTGGAAATCCCTCCCTTAAAGCACTGTGGGTGCCTCTTCACCATACGGACAGGAACTCCCTCCCTAACAGCACTGTGGATGACCCTACACCACACGGACTGGAACTCCCTCCCTAACAGCATTGTGGGTGCCTCTACACCATGCAGACTGGATCTCCCTCCCTAAGAGCACTGTGGATGACCCTACACCATATTGACTGGAACTCCCTCCCAAACAGCACTGTGTGTGCCTCTGCACCAGACGGACTGGAACTCCCTCCCTAACAGCACTGTGGATGACCCTACACCTCACGGACTGGAACCTCCTCCCTAACAGTACTTTGGGTGCCTCTACACCGTACGGACTGGAACTCCCTTCCTAACAGCACTGTGGATGACCCCACACCACACAAACTGGAACCTCCTCCCTAACAGCACTGTGGATGTCCCTACACCTCACAAACTGGAACTCCCTTCCTAACAGCACTGTGGATGACTCTACACCACACCGACTGGAACTCCCTCCCGAACAGCACAGTGCATGACCCTACACCACACGGAATGGAACTCCCTCCCTAACAGCACTGTGGACGGTCCTACATCACACGGACTGGAACTCCCACTCTAACAGCACTGTGGGTGCCTCTGCACCATACGGACTGGAATTCCCTCCCTAACAGCACTGTGGATGACCCTACACCACATTGACTGGAACTCACTCCCTAACTGCACTGTGGGTGCCTCTGCACCAGACGGACTGGAACTCCCTCCCTAACAGCTCTGTGGATGACCCTACACCACATGGACCAGAACTTCCTCCCGAACAGCACTGTGGATGACCCTACACCATGTGGACTGGAACTCCCTCCCAACAGCACTGTGGATCACCCTACGCCACATGGACTGATACTCCCTCCCTAACAGCACTGTGGATGACCCTACACCACACGGACTGGAACTCCCTCCCTAACAGCACCTTGGGTGCCTCTACACCACACGGACTGTAACTCCCTCCCTAACAGAACTGTGGGTGCCTCTACTCCACACGGTCTGGAACTCCCTCCCAAACAGCACTGTGGGTGCCCCCACACTATACGGACTGGAACTCCCTCCCTAACAGCACTGTGGATGACACTACACCACACGCACTGGAACTCCCTCCCTAACAGCACTGTGGGTGCCTCTGCACCATACGGACTGGAACACCCTCCCTAACAGCACTGTGGATGTCCCTACGCCACACGGACAGGAACCTCCTCCCTAACAGCACTGTGGGTGCCTCTACACCACACGGACGGAAACTCCCTCCCTAACAGTACTGTGGATGACCCTACACCACACGGAATAGTACTCCCTCCCTGGCGGCACTGTGGATGACCCTACACCACACGGACCGGATCTTCCTCCCGAACAGCACTGTGGATGACCCTACACCAAATGGGCAGGAACTCCCTCCCAACAGCTCTGTGGATGACCCTAAACCACATGGACTGGAATTCCCTCCCTAACATCACTGTGGATGACCCTACACCACACGGACTGGAACTCCCTCCCTAACAGCACTGTTAATGACCCTACACCACATGGACTGGAACTCTCTCCCTAACAGCACTGTGGATGCCTCTACCACACGGACTGGATCTCCCTCCCTAACAGCACTGTGGGTGCCCTGACACCATACGGACTGGAACTCCCTCCCTAACAGCACTGTGGATGACCGTACACCACATGGACTGGAACACACTCCCTAACAGCACTGTGGGTGCCTCTACACCATACGGGCTGGAACTCTTTCCCTATCAGCCCTGTGGATGACCCTACGCAACACGGACTGTAACCACCTCCCTAACAGCACTGTGGGTGCCTCTACACCATACGGGCTGGAACTCTTTCCCTATCAGCCCTGTGGATGACCCTACACCACATGGACTGGAACTCCCTCCCTAACAGCACTGTGGATGACCCTACACCACACGGACTGGAACTCCCTCCCTAACATCACTGTGGGTGCCTCTACACCACACGGACTGTAACTCCCTCCCTAACAGCACTGTTGGTGCCCCCACCCCATTCCGACCGGAAATCCCTCCCTAACAGCCCTGTGGGTGCCCCTGCACCACACGAGCAGGAGCCCCCTCCCAAACATCACTGTTGATGCCCTAACACCACACAGAATGGAACACCCTCCCAAAAGCAATGTGGGTGCCCCTCCACCACACGAACTGGAACCTCCTCCCTCTCAGCACTGTAGGTGACCCTACACCACACGGACTGGAACTCCCTCCCTAACAACACTGTGGATGACCCTACACCACATAGACAGGAACATCCTCCCGATCAGCACTGTGGATGTCCCTACACCACATGGACTGGAACTCCCTCCCTAACAACTCTGTGGGTGCCTGTACACCACACGGACTGGAGCTCCCTCCCTAACAGCTCTGTGGGTGCCCCAACACCATACGGATTGGAACTCCCTCCCTTACAGCACTGTGGGTTCCCCCACACCATACGGACTGGAACTCCCTCCCTAACAGCACTGTGGGTGCCCCAACACCATACGGACTGGAACTCCCTCCCTAACAGCACTGTGGGTGCCCCAACACCATACGGACTGGAACTCACTCCCTTACAGCACCGTGGATGACCCTACACCACACGGACTGTAACCTCCTCCCGAACAGCACTGCTGGTTCCTCTACACCATACGGACTGGAACTCCCTCCCTAACAACACTGTGGATGACCCTACACCACACGGACTGGAACTCCGTCCCTTACTGCACTGTGGATGACCCTACACCACACGGACCGGAACTTCCTCCCGGACGGCACTGTGGATGGCGCTACACCATATGGACTGGAACTCCCTCCCAACAGCACTGTGGGTGCCCCTACACCATACGGACTGGAACTCCTTCCTAAATGGACTGTGGGTGCCTCTACGCCATACAGATTGGAACTTCCTCCCTAACAGCACTGTTGTTGACCCTACACCACCTGGACTTGAACTCCCTCCCTAACTGCAGTGTGGGTGCCCCTACACCATTCGGAATGGAACTCGCTCCCTAACAGAACTGTGGGTGCCCCCACACCATATGGACTGTAACTCCCTCCCTAACAGCACTGTGGGTGCACCTGCACCCACACGGACTGGAACTCTCTCCCTAAAAGCACTGTGGATGACCCTACACCACACGGACTGGAACTCCCTCCCTAACAGCTCTGTGGGTGCCTCTACACCATACGGACTGGAACTCCCTCCCTAACAGCACTGTGGATCACCCTACACCAAATGGACTGGTCCTCCCTCCCTAACAGCATAGTGGATGATCTTACAACACAAGGACTGGAACTCCCTCCCTAACAGCACTGTGGATGACCCTACCCCATACGGACTGGAACTCCCTCCCAAAAAGGACTGTGGGTGCCTCTACGCCATACGGATTGGAACTCCCTCCCTAACAGCACTTTTGTTGACCCTACACCACCCGGACTGGAACTCCCTCCCTAACAGCTGTGTGGGTGCCCCTACACCATTCGGATTGGAACTCTCTCCCTAACAGAACTGTGGGTGCCCCCACACCATATGGACTGTAACTCCCTCCCTAACAGCACTGTGGATGACCCTACACTACACGGACTGGAACTCCCTCCCTAACAGCACTGTGGATGACCATACACTACACGGACTGGAACTCCCTCCCTAACAGCACTGTGGTTGCCCATACACCACACGTACTGGAGCCCCCTCCCTAACAGCACTGGTGGTTGCCCTAACATCACACAGAATGGATCACCTTCCCTAACAGCACTGTGGATGCCGTTACACCACACGAACCATATCTCCCTCCCTAACAGCACTGTGGATGACCCTACACCACACGGACTGGAACTCCCTCTCTAACAGCATTGTGGATGACCCTACACCACACGGACTGGAAATCCCTCCCTTACCGCACTGTTGATGCCCTAACACCACACAGAATGGATGCCCCTCCGTAACAGCACTGTGGGTGCCCTAACACCACACAGCATGGAACACCCTCCCTAAAAGCACTGTGGGTGCCCCTACACCACACGGACTGGAACTCCCTCCCTAACAGCACTGTGGATGACCCTACACGACACGGACTAGAACCTCCTCCCTAACAGCACTGTGGATGACCGTAAACAACAAGGACTGGAAATCCCTCCCTAACAGCACTGTGGGCGCCTCTACACCATACGGACAGGAACTCACTCCCTAACAGCACTTTGGATGAACCTACATCACACGGACTGGAACTCCCTCCCTAACAGCATTGTGGATGACCCTACACCATATTGACTGGAACTCCCTCCCAAACAGCACTGTGGGTGCCTCTGCACCAGATGGACTGGAACTCCCTCCCTAACAGCACTGTGGATGACCCTACACCACACGCACTGGAACCTCCTCCCTAACAGTACTGTGGGTGCCTCTACACCATACGGACTGGAACTCCCTCTCTGACAGCACTGTGGATGACCCTACACCACACGAACTGGAACCTCCTCCCTAACGGCACTGTGGATGACCCTACACCACATGGACTGGAACACCCTCCCTATCAGCACTGTGGGGGCCCCTACACCAAACGAACTGGAACCTCCTCCCTAACAGCACTGTTGATGCACTAACACCACACAGAATTGAAACCCCTCCCTAACAGTACTGTGGGTGCCCTAACACCACACAGAATGGAACATCCTCCCTAAATGCACTGTGGGTGCCACTACACCACAACTGGAACCTCTTCCCTAACAGAACTGTGGATGACCCTACACCACACGGACTGGAACTCCCTCCCTAACAGCACTGTGGATGACCGTAAACCAAAAGGACTGGAAATCCCTCCCTTACAGCACTGTGGGTGCCTCTTCACCATACGGACAGGAACTCCCTCCCTAACAGCACTGTGGATGACCCTACACCACATGGACTGGAACTCCCTCCCTAACAGCACTGTGGATGACCCTACACTACACGGACTGGAACTCCCTCCCTAACAGCACTGTGGTTGCCTATACACCACACGAACTGGAGCCCCCTCCCTTTCAGCACTGGTGGGTGCCCTAACATCACACAGAATGGAACACATTCCCTAACAGCACTGTGGGTGCCGTTATTCCACACGAACCATAACTCCCTCCCTAACAGCACTGTGGATGACCCCACACCACACGGACTGGAACTCCCTACCTAACAGCACTGTGGATGACCCTACCCCACACGGACTGGATCTCCCTCCCGAACAGCACTGTGGAAGACCCTACACCACTCGGACTGGAACTCCCTCCCTAACAGCACTGTGCGTGCCTCTACACCTGATGGACTGGAACTTCCTCCCTAACAGCACTGTTGGTGCCTCTACACCACACGGACAGGAAGCTCCTCCCTAACAGTACTGTGGGTGCATCTACAACATTCGGACTGGAACTCCCTCCCGAACAGCACTGTGGATGACCCTACACCACACGAAATGGAACATCCTACCTAACAGCACTGTGCAAGACCCTACACCACACGGACTGGAACACCCTCCCTAACAGCACTGTGGGTGCCCCAACACCACACGAACTGGAACCTCCTCCCTAACAGCACTGTTGATGCCCTAACACCACACAGAATGGAAGCCCCTCCCTAAAAGCACTGTGGGTGCCTCTACACCTTACGGGCAGGAACTCCCTCCCTAGCAGCACTGCGGATGGCCCTACACCTCACGGATTGGAACTCCCTCCCTAACAGCACTGTGGATGACCCTACACCACATGGACTGGAACTCCCTCCCTAACAGCACTGTGGATGACCGTAAACCACAAGAACTGGAAATCCCTCCCTAACAGCACTGTGGATGACCGTAAACCACACGGACTGGATGTCCCTCCCTAACAGCGCTGTGGATGACCGTAAACCACAAGTACTGGAAATCCCTCCCTAACAGCACTGTGGGTGCCTCTACACCATACGGACAGGAACTCCCTCCCTAATCGCACTGTGGATGACCCTACACCACGCGGACTGGAACTTCCTCCCTAACAGCACTGTGGATGACCCTACACCACACGGACTGGAAATCCCTCCCTAACAGAACTGAGGATGACACTACACCACACGGACCGGAACTCCCTCCCTAACAGCACTGTGGATGACCCTACACCACACTGTCTGGAACTCCCTCCCTAACAGCACTGTGGATGACCCTACAACACACAGCCAGGAACTCTCTCCCTTACAGCACTGTGGATGACCCTACACCACTCGCACAGGAACTCCCTTCCTAACAGCACTGTGGTTGCCCATACACCACACGAACTGAAGCCCCCTCCCTAACAGCACTGGTGGGTGCCCTAACATCACACAGAATGGAACTCCTTCCGTAGCAGCACTGTGGGTGCCGTTACACCACACGAACCATAACTCCCTCCGTAACAGCACTGTGGATGACCCTACACCACACGGACTGGAAATCCCTCCCTAACAGAACTGTGGATGACACTACACACACGGACCGGAACTCCCTCCCTAACAGCACTGTGGATGACCCTACACCACACTGTCTGGAACTCCCTCCCTAACAGCACTGTGGATGACCCTACAACACACGGACAGGAACTCTCTCCCTTTCAGCACTGTGGATGACCCTACACCACACGGACTGGAAATCCCTCCCTTACAGCACTGTGGATGACCCTACACCACACGGACTGGAACTCCCTCCCTAACAGCACTGTGGATGCCTCTACACCATACGGATTGGAACTCCCTCCCTAACAGCACTGTGGATGACCCTACACCACACGGACTGGAACCTCCTCCCTAACAGCACTGTGGATGACCCTAAACCACACGGACTGGAACTCTCTCCCTAAAAGCACTGTGGATGACCCTACACCACACGGACTGGAACACCCTCACTAACAGCACTGTGGATGACCCTACACCACACAGACTTGAACACCCTCCCTAACAGCACTGTGGGTGCCCCAACACCACACGAACTGGAAACTCCTCCCTAACAACACTGTTGATGCCCTAACACCACACAGAATGGAAGCCCCTCCCTAAAAGCACTGTGGGTGCCTCTACACCTTACGTGCAGGAACTCCCTCCCTAGCAGCACTGCGGATGGCCCTACACCTCACGGACTGGAACTCCCTCCCTAACAGCACTGTGGATGACCCTACACCACATGGACTGGAACTCCCTCCCTAACAGCACTGTGGATGACCGTAAACCACAAGAACTGGAAATCCCTCCCTAACAGCACTGTGGATATCCGTAAACCAGACGGACTGGATGTCCCTCCCTAACAGCGCTGTGGATGACCGTAAACCACAAGTACTGGAAATCCCTCCCTAACAACACTGTGGGTGCCTCTACACCATACGGACAGGAACTCCCTCCCTAACTGCACTGTGGGTGCCTCTACACCATACGGACAGGAACTCCCTCCCTAATCGCACTGTGGATGACCCTACACCACGCGGACTGGAACTCCCTCCCTAACAGCACTGTGGATGACACAACACCACACGGACTAGAACTTCCTCCCCAACAGCACTGTGGGTGCCTCTACAATAAACGGACTGGAACTCCCTCCCTAACAGCACTGTGGATGACCCTACACCACATGGACTGGAACTCCCTCCCTAACAGCACTGTGGTTGACCCTACAACACACGGACCAGAACCTCCTCCCGAACAGCACTGTGGATGACCTTACACCATATGGACTGGAACTCCCTCCCAACAGCATTGTGGATGACCCTACACCACACGGACCGGAACCTCCTGCCGATCAGCACTGTGGAAGACCCTACACCATATGTACTGGAACTCCCTCCCTAACAGCACTGTGGTTGACCCTACACCACACGGACTGGAACACCCTCCCTTACAGCACTGTGGGTGCCTCTACATCATACGGATTGGAACTCCCTCCCTAACAGCACTGTGGATGACACTACACCACACGGACTGGAGCTCCCTCCCTAACAGCACTGTGGATGACCCTACAGCTCACGGACTGGAACTCCCTCCCTAACAGCACTGTGAATGACACTGCACCATACGGATTGCAACGCCCTCCCTTACAGCTCTGTGGCTGACCCTACACCACACGGACTGGAACTCCCTCCCTAACAGCACTATGGATGACCCTACACCAGACGGACTGGAACTCTCCCCCTAACAGCACTGTGGATGATACTACACCACACGGACTGGAACCTCCTCTATAACAGCACTGTGGGTGCCCCCACACCATATGGACAGGAAATCACTCCATTATAGCACTGTGGGTGCCCAAACACCACACAGAATGGAACACCCTCCCGAACAGCACTGTGGGTGCCTCTACACCACACAGTCCGGAACTTCCTCCCGATCAGCACTGTGGATGACCCTACACCAAATGGACTAGAACTCCCTCCCTAACTGCACTGTGGATGACCCTACACCACACGGACTTGACCTCCCTTCCTAACAGCACTGTGGATGACCCTACACCACACGGACTGGAACTCCCTCCCTAACAGCGCTGTGGATGACCCTACACCACCTAGTCTGGAACTCCCTTACTAACAGCACAGTGGGTGCCTCTACACCACATGGACTGTAACTCCCTCCCTAACAGCACTGTGGGTGCCCCTACACCACACGAACTGGAACCTCCTTCCTAACAGCACTGTAGATGACCCTACAACTCACGGACTGGAACTCTCTCCCCAACAGCACTGTGGATGACCCTACACCACACGGACTGTAACTCCCTCCCTAACAGCACTGTGGATGACCCTACACCACACAGTCCGGAGCTTCCTCCCGAACAGCACTGTGGATGACCCTACACCATATGGTCTGGAACTCCCTCCCTAACTGCACTGTGGATGACCCTACACCACACGGACTTGACCTCCCTTCCTAACAGCACTGTGGATGACCCTACGCCACAAGGACTGAAACCTCCTCCCTAACAGCACTGTGGGTGACTCTACACCATACGGACTGGAAATCCCTCCCTAACTGCACTGTGGATGACCCTACACCACACGGACTTGACCTCCCTTCCTAACAGCACTGTGGATGACCCTACACCACACGGTCTGGAACTCCCTCCCTTAAAGCACTTTGGTTGACCCTACAACACACGGCCTGGATCTCCCTCCCTTACTGCACTGTGGATGACCCTACACCACACGGACCGGAACCTCCTCCCAAACTGCACTGTGGATGACCCTATACCATTTGTACTGGAACCCCCTCCCAACAGCACTTTGGTTGACCCTATAACACACGGCCTGGAACTCCCTCCCTTACTGCACTGTGGATGACCCTACACCACACGGACCGGAACCTCCTCCCGAACTGCACTGTGGATGACCCTACACCATTTGTACTGGAACTCCCTCCCAACAGCACTGTGGATGACCCTACACCTCATGGACTGGAACACACTCCCTAACAGCACCTTGGATGACCCTACACCAGACGGACTGGAACACCCTCCCTAACAGCACTGTGGATGACCCTACACCACATGGACTGGAACTCCCTCCCTAACAGCACTGTGGGTGCCTCTACACCATACGGACTGGAACACCCTCCCTAACAGCACTGTGGATGACCCTACGGCACACGGACTGGAACCTCCTCCCTAACAGCACTGTGGGTGCCACTACACCATAACTACTGAAACTCCCTCCCTAACAGCACTGTGGATGACCCTACACCAGTCGGACTGGAACTCCCTCCCTAACAGCACTTTGGTTGACCCTACAACACACGGCCTGGATCTCCCTCCCTTACTGCACTGTCGATGACCCTACACCAGACGGACTGGAACACCCTCCCTAACAGCACTGTGGATGACCCTACACCACATGGACTGGAACTCCCTCCCTAACAGCACTGTGGGTGCCTCTACACCATACGGACTGGAACACCCTCCCTAACAGCACTGTGGATGACCCTACGGCACACGGACTGGAACCTCCTCCCTAACAGCACTGTGGGTGCCACTACACCATAACTACTGAAACTCCCTCCCTAACAGCACTGTGGATGACCCTACACCAGTCGGACTGGAACTCCCTCCCTAACAGCACTTTGGTTGACCCTACAACACACGGCCTGGATCTCCCTCCCTTACTGCACTGTCGATGACCCTACACCAGACGGACCGGAACCTCCTCCCGAACTGCACTGTGGATGACCCTATACCATTTGTACTGGAACTCCCTCCCAGCAGCACTGTGTATGACCCTACATCTCATGGACTGGAACACCCTCCCTAACAGCACCTTGGATGACCCTACACCACACGGACTGTACCTCCCTCCCTAACAGCATTGTGGATGACCCTACAACTCAAGGATTGGAACTCCCTCCCAATAGCACTGTGGATGACCCTACACCACATGGACTGGAACTCCCTCCCTAACAGCACTGTGGATGACCCTACACCATACGGACTGGAACTTCCTCCCTAACAGCACTGTGGATGCCCCTACACCACACGAACTGGAACCTCCTCCCTAACCGAACTGTAGATGACGCTACAACTCCTGGACTGGAACTCCCTCCCTTACAGCACTGTGGATGACCCTACACCACACCGACTGGAACCTCCTCCCTAACAGCACTGTGGGTGCCTCTACACTATAACGACTGGAACTCCCTCCCTAACAGCACTGTGGATGACCCTTCACCACACGGACTGGAACTCCCTCCCTAACAGCACTTTGGTTGACCCTATAACACACGGCCTGGAACACCCTCCCTTACTGCACTGTGGATGACCCTACACCACACGGACCGAAACATCCTCCCGAACTGCACTGTGGATGGCACTACACCATTTCTACTGGAACTCCCTCCCAACAGCACTGTGGGTGACCCTACACCTCATGGACTGGAACACCCTCCCTAACAGCACCTTGGATGACCCTACACCACACGGACTGGAGCACTCTCCCTAACAGCACTGTGGATGACCCTACACCACACGGACTGGAACTCCCTCCCTAACAGCACTGTGGGTGCCTCTACACCATACGGACTGGAACACCCTCCTAACAGCACTGTGGATGACCCTATGCCACATGGACTGGAACCTCCTCCCTAACAGCACTGTGGGTGCCACTACACCATAACTACTGGAACTCCCTCCCTAACAGCACTGTGGATGACCCTACACCACACGGACTGGAACTCCCTCCCTAACAGCACTTTGGTTGACCCTACAACACACGGCCTGGATCTCCCTCCCTTACTGCACTGTGGATGACCCTACACCACACGGACCGGAACTTCCTCCCTTACTGCACTGTGGATGACCCTACACCACACGGACCGGAACCTCCTCCCAACAGCACTGTGTATGACCCTACACCTCATGGACTGGAACACCCTCCCTAACAGCACCTTGGATGACACTACACCACACGGACTGGACCTCCCTCCCTAACAGCATTGTGGATGACCCTACAACTCAAGGATTGGAACTCCCTCCCTAACAGCACTGTGGATGACCCTACACCACACGGACCGGAACTTCCTCCCGAACAGCATTTTGGATGACCCTACACCATATGGACTGGAACTCCCTCCCAACAGCACTGTGGATCACCCTACACCACATGGACTGGAACTCCCTCCCAACAGCACTGTGGATGACCCTACACCACACGGACTTGAACTCCGTCCCTAACCGCACTGTGGATGCCCTTGCACCACACGGACAGGAACCCTCTCCCTAACAGCACTGTGGATGACCCTACACCACACAGACTGGAACTCCCTCCCTAACAGCACTGTGGGTTCCCCCACACCATACGGACTGGAACTCCCTCCCTAACAGCACAGTTGGTGCCCCCACACCATACGGACTGGAATTCCCTCCCTAACAGCACTTTGGATGACCCTACGCCACACGGACTGGAACCTCCTCCCTTACAGCACTGTGGGCACCTCAACACCATACAGACTGGAACTCCCTCCCTAACAGCACTGTGGATGACCCTACATCACACGGACTGGAACTCCCTCCCTAACAGCACTGTGGTTGAACCTACAACACAGGGACTGGAACACCCTCCCTTACAGCACTGTGGATGACCCTACACCACACGGACCGGAACCTCCTCCCGAAAAGAAATGTGGATGACCCTGCACCATATGGACTGGAACTGCCTACCTAATAGCACTGTTAATGAAACTACACCACACGGACTGTAACTCCCTCCCTAACAGCACTGTGAATGACCGTACACCACATGGACTGGAGTCCCCTCCCGAACTGCACTGTGGATGACCATACACCACACGGACTGGAACTTCCTCACTAACAGCACTGTTCGTGACCCTACACCAAACGGACTGGAACACCGTCCCTAACAGCACTGTTGATGACCCTACGTCACACAGACTGGAACCTCCTCCCTAACAGCACTGTGGGTGCCTCAACATCATACGGACTGGAACTCCCTCCCTAACAGCACTGTGGATGACCCTACACCACACAAACCGGAGCTTCCTCCCGAACAGCACTGTAGATGACCCTACACCACACAGACTGGAACTCCCTCCCGAACAGCACTATGGATGACCCTACACCATATGGACTGGAACTCACTCCCAGCATCACTATGGATGACCCTACACCACATGACTGGAACAACATCCCTAAAAGCACCGTGGATGACCCTACACCACACGGACTGGAACTCCCTACCTAACAGCACTTTTAATGACCCTACACCACACGGACTGGATTTCCCTCCCTAACAGTACTGTGGATGACCCTACACCACACGGACCGGAACCTCCTCCCGAACAGCAATGTGGATGACCCTGCACCATATGGACTGGAACTCACTTCCAACAGCACTTTGGATGATTCTACACCACATGGACTGGAACACCCTCGCTAACAGCACCGTGGATGACCCTGCACCACAGGGACTGGAAATCCCTCCCTAACAGCACTGTGGATGACCCTACACCACACGGACTGGAACTCCCTCCCTAACAGCACTGTGGATGACCCTACACCACAAGGACTGGAACTCCCTCTCTACCAGCACTGTGGGTGCCTCTACACCATACGGACTGGAACACCCTCCTTAACACCACTGTGGATGACCCTACACCACACAGACTGGAAGTCCCTCCTTAACAGCACTGTGTGTGCCTCTACGTCATACGGACTGTAACCCGTTCCCTAACAGCACTGTGGGTGCCCCCACACCATATGGACTGGATCTCCCTACCGAACACCACTGTGGGTGCCCCTACACCATTAGGACCTGGACTCCCTCCCTTACAGCACTGTGGATGACCCTACGACACACGGACTGGAACCTCCTTCCTAACAGCACTGTGGGTGCCCCTACACCACACGGACCGGAACCTCCTGCCTAACAGCACTGTGAATGACCCTACACCACACGGACTGGAACTCCCTCCCTAACAGCACTGTGGATGACCCTACACCACACGGACTGGAACTCCCTCCCTAACAGCACTGTGGATGACCCTACACCACATGGACTGGAACTCCCTCCATAACATCACTGTGGATGACCCTACACCACAAGGTCTGGAACTCCCTCCCTAACAGCGCTGCGGGTGCCCATACACCACACGGACTGGAACCTCCTGCCTAACAGCACTGTGCGTGCCTCTACACCATACGGACAGGAAATCCCTCCCTAACAGCACTGTGGGTACTTCTACACCACACGGAGTGGAACTCCCTCCCTCACAGCACTGTGGATGACCCTACACCACACGGACTGGAACGCCTACCCTAATAGCACTGTGGATGACACTACACCACACGGACTGGAACACCCTCCCTAACAGCATTGTGGATGACCCTATGCCACACGTTTGTAACTCCCTCCCTTACAGCACTGTGGATGACCCTACGACACACGGACTGGAACCTCCTTCCTAACAGCACTGTGGGTGCCCCTACACCACACGGACCGGAACCTCCTGCCTAACAGCACTGTGAATGACCCTACACCACACGGACTGGAACTCCCTCCCTAACAGCACTGTGGGTGCTCCGACACCACACGGACTGGGACTCCCTCCCTAACAGCACTGTGGGTGCCCCCACATCATACATACAGGAACTCCCTCCCTAACAGCACTGTTGGTGCCCCTACACCACACCAACTGGACCCCCCTCCCTAACAGCACTGTTGATGCCCTAATGCCTCACAGAATGGAAGCCCCTCCCTAATATCACTGTGGATGACCCTACACCACACAGACTGGAACTCCCTCCCTTACAGCACTGTGGATGACCCTACACCACACGGACTGGAACTCCTTCCCGAACCGCACGGTGGATGACCCTACACCACACGGAATGGAACCTCCTCCCGAAAAGAAATGTGGATGACCCTGCACCATATGGACTGGAACTGCCTACCTAATAGCACTGTTAATGAAACTACACCACACGGACTGGATTTCCCTCCCTAACAGCACTGTGGATGACGCTACACCACACGGACTTGAACTCCCTCCCTAACAGCACTGTGGATGAACCTACATCACACGGACTGGAACTCCCTCCCTAACATCACTGTGGATGACCCTACACCACACGGACTGGAACTCCATCTCGAACAGCACTGTGGGTGCCTCTACACCGTACGGACTGGTACACCCTCCCGAAGAGCACTGTGGATGACCCTACGCCACACAGACTGGAACCTCCTCCCTAACAGCACTGTGGGTGCCTCTACATCCTACGGACTGTAACTCCCTCCCTAACAGCACTGTGAATGACCGTACACCACATGGACTGGAGACCCCTCCCGAACAGCACTGTGGATGACCATACACCACACGGACTGGAACTTCCTCACTAACAGCACTGTTCGTGACCCTACACCAAACGGACTGGAACACCGTCCCTTACAGCACTGTTGATGACCCTACGTCACACAGACTGGAACCTCCTCCCTAACAGCACTGTGGGTGCCTCAACATCATACGGACTGGAACTCCCTCTCTAACAGCACTGTGGATGACCCTACACCACACAAACCGGAGCTTCCTCCCGAACAGCACTGTAGATGACCCTACACCACACGGACTGGAACTCCCTCCCAACAGCACTATGGATGACCCTACACCACATGGACTGGAACAACATCCCTAAAAGCACCGTGGATGACCCTACACCACACGGACTGGAACTCCCTACCTAACAGCACTTTTAATGACCCTACACCACACGGACTGGATTTCCCTCCCTAACAGTACTGTGGATGACCCTACACCACACGGACCGGAACCTCCTCCCGAACAGCAATGTGGATGACCCTGCACCATATGGACTGGAACTCACTTCCAACAGCACTTTGGATGATTCTACACCACATGGACTGGAACACCCTCGCTAACAGCACCGTGGATGACCCTGCACCACACGGACTGTGGGTGCCTCTACACCGTGCGGACTGGTACACCCTCCCGAAGAGCACTGTGGATGACCCTACGCCACACAGACTGGAACCTCCTCCCTAACAGCACTGTGGGTGCCTCTACATCCTACGGACTGTAACTCCCTCCCTAACAGCACTGTGAATGACCGTACACCACATGGACTGGAGACCCCTCCCGAACAGCACTGTGGATGACCCTATGCCACACGTATGTAACTCCCTCCCTTACAGCACTGTGGATGACCCTACGACACACGGACTGGAACCTCCTTCCTAACAGCACTGTGGGTGCCCCTACACCACACGGACCGGAACCTCCTGCCTAACAGCACTGTGAATGACCCTACACCACATGGACTGGAACTCCCTCCCTAACAGCACTGTGGGTGCCCCGACACTACACGGACTGGGACTCCCTCCCTAACAGCACTGTGGGTGCCCCCACATCATACGTACAGGAACTCCCTCCCTAACAGCACTGTGGGTGCCCCTACACCACACCAACTGGACCCCCCTCCCTAACAGCACTGTTGATGCCCTAATGCCTCACAGAATGGAAGCCCCTCCCTAATATCACTGTGGATGACCCTACACCACACAGACTGGAACTCCCTCCCTTACAGCACTGTGGATGAACCTACACCACACGGACTGTAACTCCCTCCCTAACAGCACTGTGGGTGCCCCTACACCACACGGTCTGGAACTCCCTACATTACAGCACTGTGGATGACCCTATACCACACGGAGTGGAACTCCCTCCCTAACAGCACTGTGGGTGCCTCTACACCACACGGACTGTAACTCCCTCCCTAACAGCCCTGTGGTTGCCCCTACACCATACGGTCTGGAACTCCCTCGCTATCAGCAATGTGGCAGCCTCGACACTATATGGACTGGAACTCCCTCCCTAACAGCATTGTGGATGACCCTATACCCCGCGGACTGGACCTCCCTCCGTAACTGCACTGTGGATGACCCTACACCACATGGACTTGAACTCCCTCCCTAACAGCTCTGTGGATTACCCTACACCACACGGACTGGAACTCCCTCCCTACCAGCACTGTGGGCGCCTCTACACCATACGGACTGGGACTCCCTCCCAAACAGCACTGTGGATGACCCTACACCACACGAACTGGAATTCCCTCCCTAACAGCACTGTGGGTGCCTCTGCACCGTATGGACTGGAACTTCCTCCCGAACAGCCCTGTGGATGACCCTACAGCCCACGGACTGGAACCCCCTCCCTAATAGCACTGTTGATGACCCTGCGCCACACGGACTGTACCCCCCTCCCTAACAGCACTGTGAGTGCCTCTGCACCACACAGAATGGAAACCCCTCCCTAACAGTACTGTGGGTGCCCCTACACCACACTCACTGGAACCCCCTCCCTAACAGCACAGTTGATGCCCTAACACCACACAGAATGGAAGCCCCTCCCTAACAGCACTCTGGGTGCCTCTACACCACACAGAATAGGAGCCCCTCCCTAACAGCATTGTGGATGACCCTACACCAGACAGACTGGAACCTCCTCCCTCAAAGCACTGTGGGTGCCCTAACACCACACAGAATGGAACCCCCTCCCTAACAGCACTCAGCTGATGAATCACTGACCCTCCCATGCTGAACACCATTTGGAGGAAGCACTGGGGGGGTGGCAAGGATACATAATTTGTTATGGGTGGGTGACTTCAAAATCTATCACCAAGAGTGACTCGGTAGCACCACTACTGACTGAGCTGGCTGAGTACAAAGGACATAGCTGCTGCACTGGGTTTGCAGCATTTGGTGAGGGAACCAACAAGAGGGAAATACATATTTGACCTCATCCTCCCCAACCTGCCTGCTGCCAGGTCCATGACAGTATTGGTAGGAATGACCACCACACAGTCCATGTGGAGATGAAGCCCAACTTTCATATTGAGGATACCCTCCATCGTGTTGTGTGGCACTACCACCATACTAAATGGGATGGATTTCAATCAGATCTTGCATCTCAAGACTGGGCATAGAAACATAGATAATAGGAGCAGGAGTCGGCCATTTGGCCCTTCGAGCCTGCTCCACCATTCATTATGATCATGTCTGATCAACCAACTCAATAGCCTGCTCCTGCTTTCTGCCCATATCCTTTGATCCCTTTCGCTCCAAGAGCTATATCTAACTCCTTCTTGAAAACATACAATGTTTTGGTTTCAACTACTTTCTGTGGTAGCGAATTCCACAGGCTCACCACTCTCTGGGTGAAGAAATTTCTCCTCACCTCAGTCCTAAATGGTCCACTCTGTATCCTCAGACTGTGATGTTGAATCGCAACACAGCTACGAGAACATTGACTTGTTAGAAGCAAAACTATATTTATTCAAGCATGCTTGGGAGTAGGCTGCTCAGGACACCACATGTGGTTCCTAGTCAGTCTACTTCCCAGAACAGAGAATCCAGCGTTGTTTATATAGCTCATAACAGGAAGTTCATACCATATAAGGTCTGTACATCAGGCAATCACAGTTATGTCATGTTTAGCATGTACACAGGGTGAACGTGGTAATACAATTACAGGCAGATGGTACATTTCACATTAAGATAGGAGACAGTTTAACTACGTTGATAACGATTACATAAATTACCATATCTAGCAGATAACAGGTTGCAGTTGTAACCACAAACTTTTCAAACATGATTAGTTTACATCATTCCTAACTGCAATATAATCACTTTTAGATCATTTAACCCATTAGACACTTAAGTTGACTAAAGCTCTATTCCACAGTGACCCCTGGTTCCGGACTCCCTAACCATCGGGAACATCCTTCCTGCACCTATCCTGTCTAGTCCTGTTGGAATTTTATAGGTTTCTATGAGATCACCCCTCATTCTTCTGAACTCCAGCAAATATAATCAATCTCTCCTCATATGTAAGTCCCGCCATCCCAGGAATCAGTCTGGTAAACCTTCGCTACACTCCCTCTATAGCAAGAACATCCTTCCTCAGCTAAGGAGAGCAAAACTGCACACAATATTCCGGGTGTGGCCCTGTATAAATGCAGCAAGGCATCTCTGTTCCTGTATTTGAATCATTTCGTTATGAAGGCCAACATACCATTTGCCTTCTTTACCGCCTGCTGCACCTGCATGCTTACCTTCAGCAACTGGTGTACAAGGACACCCAGGTCTCATTGTACATTCCCCTCTCTCAATTTATAGCCATTCAGATAATAATCTGCCTTCCTGTTTTTGCTACCAATTTATCCACATTATACTGCATCTGCCATGCATTTGCCCACTCATTCAGCTTGTCCAAATCACGCTGAAGTACCTCTGCATCTTCCTTACAGCTCACCCTCCCACCCAGCTTTGTGGCATCCATGAGGCGCTACAGCAACAGTAGAATTGTACTTGAACACAATCTGTAACCTTATGGCCCAGCATATCCCCCACTCTACCATTACCATCAAGCCAGGGGATCAACCCTGGTTCAATGAAGAGTGCAGGAGGCATGCCAGGAGCTACACCAGGAATACTTAAAAATGAGGTATCAATCTGATGAAGCTATAGAACAGGACTACTTGTATGCCAAACAGCATAAGCAGCAACTGACAGACTGGGCTAAGCGATCCCACAACCAATGGATCAGGTTTATGCTCTGCAGTCCTGCCACATCCAGTTGTGAATGGTGGTGGACAATTAAACAACTCACTGGAGGAGGAGGCTCCACAAATATCCCCATCCTCAATGATGGGGAAGCCCAGCATATCAGTGTGAAAGGTAAGGCTGAAGCATTTGCAACAATCTTCAGCCAGAAGTGCCAAGTGGATAATCCATCTTTGCCTCCTCCAGAGGTCCTAGCATCACAGGTACCAGTCTTCAGTCAACTTCATTCACTCCACATGATATCAAGAAATGGCTGAAGGCACTGGATGGTGCAAAGGTTATGGGCACTGACAATGTTCCGGCAATAGTACTGAAGACTTATGCTGCAGAACTTGCTGCGCCCCTAGCCAGGCTGTTCCAGTACAACACTAGCATCTACCCAGCAATGTGGAAAATTGCCCAGGTATGCCCTTTACACAAAATACAGGACAAATCCAAAGCGGCCAATGACCAGTCTACTTTCGATCATCAGTAAAGTAATGGAAAGGCTATCAAGTGGCACTTCGTTAGTAATAACCCTCTCACTGATGCCCAGTTTGGGTTCCGCTAGGGCCACTCAGCTCCTGACCTCATTACAGCCTTGGTTTAAATATGGATAAAAGAGCTGAACTCCTGAGGTGAGGTGAGAGCGGTGGTCATTCCTACCAATACTGTAATGGACAGATGCATCTGCGGCAGGCAGTTTGGGGAGGATGAGGCCAAGTATGTATTTCCCTCTTGTTGGTTCCCTCACCAACTGCCACAACCTTAGTCCAACAGCTATATCCTTGACATGAAGGACGCATTTGACAAGTGTGGCATCAAGGAGCCCTAGCAAAACTGGAGTCAGTGGGAATCGGGGAAAACTCTTTGCTGGTTGGAGTCACACCTAGCACAAAGGAAGATGGTTGTGGTTGTTGGAGGTCAGTCATCTCGGCTCCAGGGCGTCACTGCAGGAGGTCCTCAGGGTAGTGTCCTTGGTCCAACCATCCTCAGCTGCTTCACCAATGACCTTCCTTCCATCATAAAGTCAGAAGTGGAGATGTTCACTGATGATTGCACAATGTTCAGCATCATTCGTGACTCCTCAGATACTGAAGCAGTCCATGTCCATATGCAGCAAGACCTGGACAATATCCAGGCTTGGGCTAACAAGTGGCAAGTAACATTCGCACCATATAAGTGTCAGGCAATAACCATCTTCAACAAGAGAGAATCTAACCATCGCCCCTTGACATTCAGTGGCATTACCATCACTAAATCCCCCACTATCAACATCCTGGGGGTCACCATTGATCAGAAACTGAACTGGACTAGCCATATAAATACTGTGGCGACACGAGCAGGTCAGAGGCTAGGAATCCTGCATTGAGTAACTCACCTCCTGACTCCCCAAAGCCCGTCCGCCATCTACAAGGCACAAGTCAGGAGTGTGATGGAATACTCCCCACTTACCTGGATGAGTGCAGTTCCAACAACATTCAAGAAGCTTGACACCATCCAGGACAAAGCAGCCCACTTGATTGGCACCACATCCACAAACATTCACTCCCTCCACCACCAATGCATAGTAGCAGCAGTGTGTACCATCTATAAGATGCACTGCAGGAAATCACAAGGCTCCATTGACAGCACCTTCCAAACCCGCGACCACTACCATCTAGAAGGACAAGGGCAGCAGATAGATGGGAACACCATCACCTGGAAGTTCCCCTCCAAGTTACTCACCATCCTGACTTGGAAATATATCACCGTTCCTTCAAAACCGTGGAACCCCCTCCCTAACAGCACTGTGTGTGTACCTACACCACAGGGACTACAGTGGTTCAAGAAGGCAGCTCACCACCACCTCCTCAAGGGCAACAAATGATGGGCAATAAATGCTAGCCCAGCCAGCTTTTGAATGAATTTTTAAAATTCCATTAGCAGAGAGGTCAGTAATCATGGGGCAGAGATTTAAAGTAATTGGTAGTAGGTTAGAGGGGAGTTGAGGGGAAATCATTTCACCCAGAGGATGGTGAGGGTCTGCAACTCACTGTTTGGAGGAACAGGGCAGACTGAAATCCTCATCACATTTAAAAAACACTTGGATTTACACTGGAGGTATCATAACCCTTAGCTGGAAGGTGGAGTTTTACTGATTATCTTAGACACAAAGGTGAAGCAACCTCCTCTGTGCGGTAATATTTTCAGTTTCTGTATTTCTAAACGCATGCACAATTTGCAAACTAGGGTGGAACAAATCTCCACCATATCTTCTCCATAGCACTCACCTTGGGTGAAGGGGCCAACCACGTGAAAAATGAGCTGTGTAAAATGGATTGAAATGGATTGTGTTCCATGAAGCAAAGAGTTCACATTGGAATATAATTGTTGAGGTTCTGATGATTGGAAAACCCAATCTGCACTCTTACCATTATGCTTTATGACCCTTAATTGGATTGTATACTGTTAATTCAGCCATTATCATCTATAGGATATATTCTGCTATTAAATATCACAATAATCTCTCAAATCTTTGTTGATGATTGCAAATCTGTTTCTACTGGTCAGCCCTGGTACTTGTGCTAAACTGTGACCATCTGTACTGATAACTGCAGCTTGCGGAAAAATAGAGCAACATTTGAAAAAGATTGCTGCATAATAATAATGCATTGGAGGCAGTAAAATGATGGAAACATTTTAGTTCAGTAATCTAATCTCAGGGTTCAGGTGGAGGTTTATGAACCACTAGAGCATTGCTTTAATGCTTTATGATGTCATCTGAATCTATTGATTAAATTATGACCTTGAAATTGCTCCCAGGCAGTGTTTCTGTTGACCTTAATGATAACTTGGCATAGCTGGAAGCTGTGTATTTTATCAATGGGACAATCTGCTCCGTACAAAGCCTGCCATTGTTAACCCGACTTCACCCTGTACCAAACCTACCTGACAGTTTGAGATCATTTATTATGTGAGGTTTTGTGATGGCTCACAATGTCATGACTAAGGTTTGTATAAATTCAATAATTATACTATGATCTGTCTATTAATCTTTTATTAATTTATCTCCAAAAGCATGGACTGAAAGAAGAGTGTGCTGGGTTTCCTCGATGAATGTGAAAGGAAATGATAAACCTATTCTTTCTTATTTTTGTTACACTCTCATTCACACTCACTCACACAAAATAGCCTTTTAGACTCCTATAGATCATTTGCAATTTGCTTTTCAAAGCAAAATTAGTTTCCACATTGTTAACACGTAGTCTCTGATTATAGCTGAACATTTTGAAGGAAGTGCATCAAGATGAGTTGGGTCGGATATCAGAGGACCTGGAAGATGAACTGGGAGCTCGGTCGAGCATGGACAAGAAACTTGCAGAGCTACGAGCTGAGGTACCAATACACACATGTCTGTCTGCCTGTCTGTCGTCGGCCTGTGTGCATGGCCCTCTGTATCATTCATGTGCATGAGTTTCGGGCAACTTAGGAACAGCAGTGGACCATCCGGCCAATAAGCCTGTTCCACCATTCAACAACATCTTGGCTGATTTGCAGCTCAACTCCAATTACCCACATTTGCTCCATATCTGTTGATACGATACCCTCACCTTAAAAAATGTCTTTATTTCTGTCTGAGAAATTTCCATTGTCCACCAGGCCCCATGACCCTGCTATACTTCACCCCATCCCAAACCCCAACATCCACCACTTTTCAGATTCATAGGGAGCTTCAGATGTTTGCTATCCTTTGTGTAAAGAGGTGTTTCCTGAATTCACCCCAGAACAGCTTGCTCTCAGGTTAAAGTTTGGTCCCCTCATTCTGGACACTCCAACAGGAGGAAATAGTTTCTCTCTATCAACCCTATCAAATCCTTTCATCATCTTCAACACCTCTATTAGATCTCCTAATGCAATCTTAATCTTCTAAACTCAAGTGAGCACAAGCCAAGTTTAACCCCTTCACCCCTGGAATCATTCTATTGAACTCAGGCCAGCAAGTGTTAATTGTCTAATAATGGCACATTGTAGAATTGAGGGGCATGTGACCACCTGTGGGCAGGGATGATTCAAGGGCAGAAAGTAAAGAATAGCAGAAGATTCAAATTAAATATTGAAATTCATTCTCCTTATTTTTGTTCCTTGCTGTAATGTTCCATTCACACGTATGTTTTCACAGGGTTAATTTGAAGGAGTTAATCTTGCTCCGAAAAAGGAGCTGCTACATTCTAGGAGGGCTGTAGATTCAGTGGAGCCTCAGTGTATTAATCAGAACCTTAAACATTATTAGTCAGTAAAACATGCTTAATTAAGAAATGACAGAAAATGTTTGTTTCATGCTTTGATTACACTTTAACCATATTCCTTCTGTTGACCATATCTGCTTTTGAATGCAGCTCGTGCCCCATTGAGAATTCAGGGCAAGGAAACAGTATATCTCCAAAATAAGATTCTTAGCTGTCAATCCAAATGCACTTCTGCAAGGGTTTTCTTGTACAAATTGAAGAAATGAATAGTTATGACAAGTTGGCTGTAGGCGAGATTTGTATCTGTGGTGTGTTTGCCCCGGACTCTGGCAATGGATCTGCTCTCACTGCCCCACCCACCCCCAGACTCTGGCAATGGATCTGCGCTCACTGACACCCTCTCCCCGCCCATCCCCAGACTCTGGCAGTGGATCAGCTCTCACTGGCCTCCCCCCTACCCTGACTCTGGCAGTTGATCAGCTCCCACTGCAACCCCCACCCCCGCCCCCCACCGGACTATGGCAGTCGATCAGCTCCCACTGCCCCCACCCCCCACTGCCAGTGGATCTGCTCTGATCACCCTGCCGGAAACTGGCAGAGCATCAGCTGTCACTGCCCCCACCCCCCGGACTCTGGCAGTGGGTAAACTCTCACTACCAGCGCCACCCGCCCCCCCCCCCCCCACCCCGCCTAATTCTGGCAGTGGATCAGCTCTCACTGGCCCTCCCCCTGCACTCTGGCAATGGATCAGATCTCACTACCTCCCCCCGCACCCCCCCCACACTAGTCTCTCACTGCGCCCCGCAACCCCCCCCCCCACTCTCCACCCCCCGGACCCTGGCAGCGAATCAGGTCTCACTGCACCCTCGCCCCCCACCGCCTCAGACTCTGGCAATAGATCTGCTCCCACTGCCCCCCTCCTCAACCCCCTGGACTCTGCCAGTGGATCAGCTCTCACTGGCCCCCCTCACCAACCTGACACCCCCACCCCTCAGCAGTCCCGGACTCTGACAGTGGTGGAGCTCTCACTGGCTCCTCCCGACCCTTGCGACGAATCAGCTCTCACTGCCCCCCACCCCCTCCCGGACTCTGGTACTCGATCAGCTCCCACTTCCCCATGCCCCCGAGCTCTGCCAGTGGATCCGCTCTAACTACCTCCCCACGGACTCTGGCAATGTATCTGCACTCACTGCCCCCCTCCCCCAGCCCCCGGACACTGGCAGTGGATCAGCTTTCACTGCCTCTCCCCGCCCCCCTGGACCCTGGCAGCGAATCAGCTCTCATTGGCCGTCCCCCTCCCCAGCCCGAACTGACCCCACCCACCGGACTCTGGCAGTGGATCTGCTCCGATTACCCGCCCCACCAAAACAGGCAGTGGATCAGCTCTCACTGCCCCTAGCCCTTCCCCACACAGACTCCGGCAGCAGATCAGCTCTCACTCCCACCCCCCACCCTGACTCTGTCAGTTGATCCGCTCTGATTACCCCCTCCCCACCCCGGACTCTGACAGTGGATCAGCTTTCACTGCCTCTCCCCTACCCACCGGACTCTGGCAGTGGATCAGCATTCACTGCCCGCACCCCCCCCACCCCCCAACACCATCCAGACTCCTCCCCACAACCCCCCCTGAACTCTGTCACCCCCCCCCCCGCTGGACTCTGCCAGCGGGTCAGCTCTCACTGCCCCCCCGGACTCTGGCAGTGGTTGAGCTCTCACTGCCCCCCCACACCCCGGACTCTGCCAGCGGGTCAGCTTGCACTGCTCCCTACCCTGGACTCTGGCAGTGGTGGAGCTCTCACTGGCCACCCCACCCCACCCCACGCCGACATTTGTGGTGGATCATCGCATACTGCCCACCCCCCCCCGCCCCCGATCAGCTGTCACTGCCCCCCCCACCCCCCAACTCCCGGACTCTGGCAGTGGACCAGTGGACCAACTCTCATTGGCTTCCCCGCCTCCCCCCCCTCCCCCCCCGGACTCTGGCAGTGGTTGAGCTCTCACAGGCCTCCCCTCCGCACTGCCGACCGTCACGGTGGATCAGCTCACACCGCCCCTCACCGCCACCCCCCCCACGCCCCGCCCGGACTCCAGCAGTGGATCAGCTCTCACTGTGCCCCCCCCCGACCAACCCTCCCCAGACCCTCCTGGACTCCGGCAGTGGATCAGCTCTCACCGGCCCCCACCACCAGCCTGGCTCCGCCAGTGGATCCGCTCTGATTACACCCCCTGAAATTGGCAGTGGATCAGCTTTCACTGCCCCTAGGCCCTCCCCACCCCAGACTCTGGCAGTGGATCAGCACTCACTGTCCCCCCACCCTCACCGTCTTTGGCAGTGGATCTGCACTCACTGCCCCCCTGCCCCACCCCCCCGGACACTGGCTGTGGATCAGCTCTCACTGACCCTCCCCCCCCCGCCCCTCCCAGACTCTGGCCGTGGATCAGCTCTCACCCCCCCTCCCCCTCCGGATTCTGGCAGTGGATCATCTCTCACTGCCCCCCCCACCCCCCCGGACTATCAGCAGCGGAGCAGGCTCACTGCCTCCCCTCCCCCAACCCCTGACTCTGGCAGTGGATCAGCATTTACTCCCCGGCCCCCGCACGCTCTCACTGGCTCCCCTCACCAATCTGACTCCACCAGGGCATCCGCTCTGATTACGCCGCCCGAAACTGGCAGTGGATCAGCTGTCACTGCCCACTCCCCCACCCCCACCGCCCCTGATGTCTGGCTGTGGATCAGATCTCACTGGCCCCCCTGGACTCTAGCAGTGGTTGAGCTCCCACTGCTTCCCTCCATCCCCCGACCTTTGCGCTGGATCAGCTCTCACTGCCCCCGGACTCTGCCAGCGGATCAGCTCTCACTGCTCCCCTGAATCAGGCAGTGAATCAGTTCCCACTCTCCCCCCCCACCCCCACCCAACCCCAGACTCTGTCAGTGGATCAGCTCTCACAGCTCTGCCCCCCCACCCCCCTGCCCCCGGACTCTGGCAGTTGATCAACTCTCACTGGTCTCCCAGGATTCTGGCAGTGGATCTGCACACACTGTCACCCACCCCCCCAGACTCTGGCAATGGATCTGCTCCCACTGCCCCCCTCACCACCCCACCTTGACTCCGGCAGTAGATCAGCTCCCACTGCCCCCACCGCTCTGGACACCCCCCCGCCTAATCCTGGCAGTGGATCAGCTCTCACTGCCCACTGCACCCCGCCCCCCAGCCTAATTCTGGCAGTGGATCAGCTCTCACTGGCCCCGCCCCACCGGACCCTGGCAGTGGATCAGCTCTCACCGGCAACCACCCCCTGCCCCACCTCCTGGAATCTGACAGTGGATCAGACCTCACAACCACCGCCCTCCCGGACTCGCGCAGTGGATCAACTGTCACTTATCCCACCTCCCCACCCCTCCCCCCCCGGGACTCTGGCAGTAGTGGAGCTCTCACTTGCCCCCCCCACCGTCCCTTGCGATTGATCAGCTCACAGTGCTCCCCACCCCACCCCTCGGACTCTGCCAGTGAATCAGCTCTGACTAATCCCTGAATCTGGCAGTGAATCAGCTCTCACTGCTCCCCCCGCCCGGCACCCCCCCGGCTCTGGCTGTGGATCAGCTCTCACTGCCATGCCCCACCCCCCCGACTTTGGCTGTGGATGTACCCTCACTGCGCTACGCCCCTCCCCGCCCCTCCCGCCCTTCCCGGACTCCGGCAGTGGATCAGCTCTCACTGCCCCCCATCTCCCCCGGACTCTGGCAGTCGATCCGCTCAAACTACCCCCCCTGAAACTGGCAGTGGATCAGCTGTCACTGCCCACCCCCCTCCCGGACCCTGGCAGTGGAACTGCTCTCACTGGCCCTCTTCTGGACTCTGGCAGTTGATCAGCTCTCACTGCCCCCGTCGCCCGCCGCGGACTCTGGCAGTGTATCAGCTCTCATTGCCCCCCCCAATACCCAACCCCAGACTCTGGCAGTGGATCAGCTCTCACTGCCCCCCCCTCATTCCCAAGCCCAGCTCTCACTGGCCCGCCCACGGACTCTTGCAGAGGTACAGCTCTCACTGCCCCCCACCCCTCCCTGACTCTGGCAGTGGATTAGCTGTAATTGCCTACCCTGAAACTGGCAGTGGATCAGCTGAGACTGCCCACCGCCCCATCCCCTGGACTCTGGCAGTGCATCAGCATTCACTGCTCGCCCACCCCCTCACCCCATCCAGACTCTGGCAATGGATCTTCTCTCACCGGCCCCATACCCCCCTCACCCTCCAGAATCTGGCAGTGGATCAGCTCTCACTGCCCCGATGGACTCTGGCAGTGGAACAGCTCTCACTGGCACCCTTCTGGACTCCGGCAGTTGATCAGCTCTCGCTGCCCCCAACGCCCCCCGCGGACTCCTGCAGTTGATCAGCTCTCACTGCCACCACCCCCCCTGCCCCCAGACTCTGCCAGTGGATCAGCTCTGACTACTCCCCTGAATCTGGCAGTGAATCAGCTCTCACTGCTCCCCCCACCCCCGGATTATGGCAGTGAATCAGCTCTCACTGGCCCCACCCATGGACCCTGACTCCGCCAGTTGATCTGCTCTAATTACCCCCCATGAAACTGGCAGTGGATCAGCTATCACTGTCCGCACCCCCACCCCCCACCCCCTGAATCTGGCAGTAGATCAGCTCTCACTGCGCAACCCACCCACCCCGCCCCCCACGGACTCTGGCAGCGGACCAGCTCTCACTGCCCCTCCTCTCCTCTCTCCGAACACTGGCAGTGGCTTAGCTCTCACTGCCCCCCCAACCCCCACCACCCACCGACTCTGGCTGTGGATCATCTTTCACTGGCTCCCCTCAGCAACCTGACTCCGCCAGTGCATCTGCTCTGATTACGCCGCCCGAAACTGGCAGTGGATCAGCTGTCACTGCCCCCCCTGGACTCTGGCAATGGTTGAGCTCTCACTGCCTCCCCCCATCCCCGACCCTTGCGCTGGATCAGCTCTCACTGCCCCCGGACTCTGCCAGCAGATCAGCTCTGACTACTCCCCTGAATCAGGCAGTGAATCAGTTCCCACTCCCCCCCCACCCCGGACTCTGCCAGTGGATCCGCTCTAACTACCCCCACTGAAACTGGCAGTGGATCAGCTGTCACTGCCCACCCCCCCCTCCCAGACTCTGGCAGTGGATCAACTCCCACTGGCCCCCCGGACTCTGGTAGTGGATCAGCTATCACTGCCCAACCCCCATCCTCCAGACTCTGGCAGTGGATCAACTCTCACTGCACCCCACCAACCCCTCCTGGACTCTGGCAGTGGTTGAGCTCTCACAGGCACCCCTCCACGTCCCCGCCGACCCTTACGGTGGATCAGCTCACACTGCACCCCGCCGCTCCCGCCCCTGGACTCTGCCAGTGGATCAGCTCTGACCACTCCCCTGAATCTGGCAGTGAATCAGCTCTCACTGCTCCCCACTGCACCCAGAACTCTGGCAGTGGATCAGCTTTCACTTCCCCCTACCTGACTTTGTCAGTGGATCATCTCCACTGGCCCACCCCCCACCCACCCCTGGACTCTGGCAGTCGATCAGCTCTGACTACCCCCCTGAAACTGGCAACGGATCAGCTGTCACTGCCCACTCCCCCACCCCCTGACCCAGACCCTGGCAGTGGATCAGCTCACACTGCCCCCATGCCCACCCCCCATCCCCCGGACTCTGGCAGTGGATTAGCTGTCACTGCTCACCCCGCCCCCCCTCCCCCCCCACCCCCCGGACTCTGGCAGTGGATCAGCTCTCACTGGCCCCCCAGGACTCTGGCAGTGGAACAGCACTCACTGCCCCCCTGCCCACCTCCCCCCCCGGACTCTGGCAATGGAGCAGCTCACACAGCCCCCACCTCCGCACCGGACTCTGGCAGTCAATCAGCTTGCCCTGACCCCAGGCCCACCCGCAACCCCCTGGACCTTGGCAGTGGATCAGCTCTCACTGGCCTCCCACAGACTCGTACAGTGGATCAGCTCTCACTGCACCGCCACCGCCCCCACCAACCCCTCCCACCGCCCCTCCCTGACTCTGGCAGTGGATCACCTGTAATTGCCCACCCCGAAACTGGCTGTGAATCAGCTGTCACTGCCCAGACCCCCACCCCCTGGACACTGCCAGTAGATCAGCTGTCACTGCCCATCGCCCGGACTCTGGCAGTGGATCAACTCTCACTGGCCCCCCACCCCCCGGACTCTGGCAGTGGTTGAGCTCTCACAGGCCACCCCCCCACCCCGCCGACCCTTACAGTGGATCAGCTCACACTGCCCGCCCCCGGACTCTGCTAGTGGATCAGCTCTGACTACTCCCCTGAATCTGGCAGTTAATCAGCTCTCACTGCTCCCCTCCAACGGATTATGGCAATGGATCAGCTCTCACTGGTCCCCACAAGGACTCTGCCAGTGGATCCGCTCTGATTACCCACCCCCCCCGCCCCCGCCTCGAAACAGGCAGTGGATCAGCTTTCACTGCCACCGCCCCCCTACAACCCCCCCCCCCCCCCCCCCCCCCCCCCAACCCCCCCCCCCGCCAACCCCCCGGACTCCGGCAGTGGATCAGGTCTCACTGGCGCCCCCTGCCCAGAAGAACTCTGGCAGTGGATCAGCTCTCACTGCCCCCGCCGACCCTTGGGATGGATCAGCTCTCACTGCCCTCCCCCCCGCCCCCAGACTCTGGTAGTGGATCAGGTCTCACTGCCAACTCCCCCTACCACCCTGGACTCTGGCAGTGGATCAGCTCTCCCTGCCCCCCCAACCCCTGCCCCTCTCAGACTCAGGTAGTGGATCAGCTCTCACTGGCACCCCACCCCCACCCTGACTCCCCCAGTGGATCCGCTCTCATTACACCCCCCTCCCCGAAACTGGCAGTGGATCAGCTGTCACTGCTCACTGCAACCCCCCCCCCCCGCCCCCAAACTCTGCCAGTGGATCAGCTCTGACCACTCCCCTGAATCTGGCAGTGAATCAGCTCTCACTGCTCCCCACCGCACCCAGGACTCTAGCAGTCGATCAGCTTTCACTTCCTCCCACCTGACTTTGTCAGTGGATCATCTCCGCTGGCCCTCCCCCCACACACCCCTGGACTCTGGCAGTCGATCAGCTCTGACTACCCCCCCTGAAACTGGCAACGGATCAGCTGTCACTGCCTACCACCCGCTCCCCACTCCCCTGAGACTCTAGCGGTGGATCAGCTCTCACTGGCCACCCCACGGACTCTGGCAGTGGATCAGCTCTCACTGCCACGCCCCAGCCCCCCGACTCTGGCTGTGGATGTACCCTCAGTGCGCCACGCCCCTCCCCGCCCCACACCGGATTCCGGCAGTGGACCAGCTCTCACTGCCCCCCCAACCCGTACTCTGGCCGTGGATCAGCTCTCACCACCAACCGCACCCCCCCACCCCCCCGCCCCCGACTCTAGCAGTGAATCAGCTTTCACTGCCCCTCCCCGTCCCCCCGGACCCTGGCAGCGAATCAGCTCTCACTGGCCAGCCCCACACCTCCCACCCCCGCCAGAGTCTGGCAATTGATCTTCTCTCACTGACCCGGTCCCCCCTCCACCGAGGACTCTGGCAGTAGATCAGCACTCACTGTCCCCCCAGCCCCCCGGACTCTGGCAGTGGTGCAGCTCCCACTGCCCCCCGCCTCCGGTCTCTGCCAGTGGATCTGCTCTGACTACCCCCCCTGAAACTGGCAGTGGATCAGCTTTCACTGGCCCCCTCCCACCCCCCCCGCACCCCCGGATTCTGGCAGTGGATCAGCTTTCACTGGCCCCCTCCCACCCCCCCCGCACCCCCGGATTCTGGCAGTGGATCAGCTGTCAAAGCCCACCCCGCCCAGACTCTGGCAGTGGATCAGCTCTCACTGTCCCCCTGCCCCACCCCCCGGACTCTGGCAATGGAGCAGCTCACACAGCCCCCGCCTGCGCACTGGACTCTGGCAGTCAATCAGCTCGCACTGAACCCAGGCCCACCCGCCACCCCCTGGACCTTGGCAGTGGGTCAGATCACCCTAACCGTCCCCCCACCCCCCCCGGACTCCGGTAGCAGGTCATGTGTCACTGCTCCCCCCCCGACCCTTGCGATGGATCAGCTCTCACTGCCCTCACCCTCAACCCTGGAGTCCGGCAGTGGATGAGGTCTCACTGGCCCCCCTGCCTGGACGGATCCTGGCAGATGATCAGCTCTCACTGCACCCTCCGCAGCCCCCCCGGACTCTGGTAGCAGATCAGCTCCCAATATCTTCCCCCGCCCCGACTCTGGCAGTGGATCAGTTCTCACCACAGCCCCCGTCCCTCCTTGACACTGCCTGGAGCGGCTCATACAGCCCCCACCCGCGCCCCGGACTCTGGCAGTGGATCCGCTTTGATTATACCCCCCCTCCCGAAACAGGCAATGGATCAGCTCTCACTGACCCTACCCCCCACCAACCCGTACTCTGGCAGTGGGTAAACTCTCACTGCACACCCCGACCCCGCCTAATTCTGGCAGTGGATCAGCTCTCACTGCACCCTCCCCCGGACTTTGTCGGCAGATCAGCTCTCACTACCCCCTCCCACCCCACCCAGACTCTGCCAGTGGGACAGCACTCACTGCACCTCCCCACCCCCCCAACCCTCAGACTCTGGTAGTGGTTGAGCTCTTAATTGGGCTTCCCGCACACAGCCCCCCGACCCTTGCGATGGATCAGATCTCACTGACCCCCTCCCACCCCCCCACCTCCTCCGGACTCTGTCGGCAGATCAGCTCTCACTACCCCCTCCCCCCCACCCGGACTCTGCCAGTGGGACAGCACTCACTGGCCCCCCCACCCCAGACTCTGGTAGTGGTTGAGCTCTTAATTGGGCTCCCCGTACACCCCCCCCCCCCAACCTTTGCAATGGATCAGCTCTCACTGTGCCGCCCTCACCCCGGACTCTGCCAGTGGATCACCTCTGACTTCTCCCCTGAATCTGGCAGTGAATCAGCTCTCACTGCTCCCCCCTCACCCCGGACTCTGTTAGTGGATCACCTCCGCTGGCCCCTCCCACCCCCATCCCCGGACTCTGGCAGTCGATCAGCTCCCACTGCCCCCCGCCCCCGGTCTCTGCCAGTGGATCCGCTCTGACTACCCCCGCTGAAACTGGCAGTGGATCAGCTGTCACTGCCCACCGCCCCCGCCCCCCACCACGGACTTTGCCAGTGGATCAGGTCTCACTGCCAACTCCCCTCACCACCCTGGACTCTGGCAGTGGATCAACTCCCACTGGACACCCAGGACTCTGGCAGTGGATCAGCTCTCACTGGCCCGCCCACGGACTCTTGCAGTGGTTCAGCTCTCACTGCCCCCCGCCCCTCCCTGACTCTGGCAGTGGACCAGCTGTAATTGCCCACCCCGAAACTGGCAGTGGATCAGCTGTCACTGCCCACCACCCCATCCCCTGGACTCTGGCAGAGCATCAGCATTCACTGCCCGCCCACCCCCTCCCCCCCCATCCAGACTCTGGCGATGGATCTTCTCTCACCGGCCCCATGGCCCCCTCACCCTCCAGAATCTGGCAGTGGATCAGCTCTCACTGCCCCGATGGACTCTGGCAGTGGAACAGCTCTCACTGGCACCCTTCTGGACTCTGGCAGTTGATCAACTCTCGCTGCCCCCAACGCCCCCCCGCGGACTCCTGCAGTTGATCAGCTCTCACTGCCCCGCCCCCCTGCCCCTGGACTCTGCCAGTGGATCAGCTCTGACTACTCCCCTGAATCTGGCAGTGAATCAGCTCTTACTGCTCCCCCCACCCCCGGATTATGGCAGTGGATCAGCTCTCACTGGCCCCACCCATGGACCCTGACTCCGCCAGTTGATCCGCTCTAATTAGCCCCCACACAACTGGCAGTGGATCAGCTGTCACTGTCCACACCCCCACCCCCCAACCCCTGGACCCTGGCAGTGGATCAGCTCTCACTGCCCACCCCCGCCCCTCCCTGACTCTGGCAGGGGATCACCTGTAATTGCCCACACCTAAACGGGCAGTGGATCAGCTATCACTGCCCACACTCCCCCACCCCCACCAGACTCTGGCTGTGGATCAGCTGTCACTGCCCACCCCCTGCCCCCCCCCCGCCCCGGACCCTGGCAGTGCATCAGCTCTTACTGCCCACCCCTGCCCTTCCCTGACTCTGGCAGGGGATCACCTGTAATTGCCCCCCGAAAACTGGCAGTGGATCAGCTATCACTGCCCACACCCCGCCCCCCTGGGTCTCTGGCAGTGGATCAGCAGTCACTGCCCACCCCCCCTCACCCGGACTCTGCCAGCGAGTCAGCACTCACTGCCCCGCACCAGACTCTGGCAGTGGATCAGCTCACACCGCCCCATCCACCCCACCCCCCCGGGCCCTGGCAGTGGATCAGATCTCACCACTCACCCACCCATCTCCGCCCCCCCCCCCCACCCCGCCCCCCCACCCCTGGACTCTGGCAGCGGGTCATCTGTCACTGCCCCCCACCCCCCACCGATCCTTGCGATGGATCAGCTCTCACTGCCCCCTCTCCCGCCCCCTAGCAATGGATCGACTCTCACTGGTCCCCCGGACTCTGCCAGTGGATCACCTCTGACTACTCCCCTGAATCTGGCAGTGAATCAGCTCTCACTGCTCCCCCACCACCCCGGACACTGGCAGCGGGTCATCTGTCACTGCTCCCCCCCCGAACCCCCGCCCCTCTCAGACTCAGGTAGTGGATCAGCTCTCACTGGCACCCCACCCCCACCCTGACTCCCCCAGTGGATCCGCTCTGATTACCCCCCCCCCCCTCGGAACAGGCAGTGGATCAGCTGTCACTTCCCACTCCCCCCCCACCCCCCCGGACTCTGGCAGCGGGTCAGATCACCCTAACCGCCCCCCCACCCCCTAGGACTCTGGCAGCGGGTCATCTGTCACTGCCCCCCCTCCCCGACCCTTGCAATGGATCAGCTGTCAATGCACCCCCCCCACCCCACCCCCCGGACTCTGGCAGTGGAGCAGCTCTCACTACCCCTTCTCCCCCACCACCCGGACTCTGCCAGTGGGACAGCACTCACTGGCCCCCCCACCCCCCAGACTCTGGTAGTGGTTGAGCTCTTAATTGGGTTCCCCGCACACACCCCCCGATCCTTGCGAGGATCAGCTCTCATTGCGCCGCCCCCCACCGCGCCCCCGGACTCTGCCAGTGGATCTCCTCTGGCTTCTCCGATGAATCTGGCAGTGAAGCAGCTCTCACTGCTCCCCCCTCACCCCGCACTCCGTTAGTGGATCACCTCCGCTGGCCCCTCCCACCCCCATCCCTGGACTCTGGCAGTCGATCAGCTCCCACTGCCCCCCGCCCCCGGTCTCTGCCAGTGGATCCGCTCTGACTACCCCCGCTGAAACTGGCAGTGGATCAGCTGTCACTGCCCACCGCCCCCACCCCCCACCACGGACTTTGCCAGTGGATCAGGTCTCACTGCCAACTCCCCTCACCACCCTGGACTCTGGCAGTGGATCAACTCCCACTGGACCCCCAGGACTCTGGCAGTGGATCAGCTCTCACTGGCCCGCCCACGGACTCTTGCAGTGGTTCAGCTCTCACTGCCCCCCTCCCCTCCCTGACTCTGGCAGTGGACCAGCTGTAATTGCCCACCCCGAAACTGGCAGTGGATCAGCTGTCACTGCCCACCACCCCATCCCCTGGACTCTGGCAGAGCATCAGCATTCGCTGCCCGCCCACCCCCTCCCCCCCCATCCAGACTCTGGCGATGGATCTTCTCTCACCGGCCCCATGGCCCCCTCACCCTCCAGAATCTGGCAGTGGATCAGCTCTCACTGCCCCGATGGACTCTGGCAGTGGAACAGCTCTCACTGGCACCCTTCTGGACTCCGGCAGTTGATCAACTCTTGCTGCCCCCAACGCCCCCCCGCGGACTCCTGCAGTTGATCAGCTCTCACTGCCCCGCCCCCCTGCCCCTGGACTCTGCCAGTGGATCAGCTCTGACTACTCCCCTGAATCTGGCAGTGAATCAGCTCTTACTGCTCCCCCCACCCCCGGATTATGGCAGTGGATCAGCTCTCACTGGCCCCACCCATGGACCCTGACTCCACCAGTTGATCCGCTCTAATTAGCCCCCACACAACTGGCAGTGGATCAGCTGTCACTGTCCACACCCCCACCCCCCAACCCCTGGACCCTGGCAGTGGATCAGCTCTCACTGCCCACCCCCGCCCCTCCCTGACTCTGGCAGGGGATCACCTGTGATTGCCCACACCTAAACGGGCAGTGGATCAGCTATCACTGCCCACACTCCCCCACCCCCACCAGACTCTGGCTGTGGATCAGCTGTCACTGCCCACCCCCCGCCCCCCCCCCCGCCCCAGACCCTGGCAGTGCATCAGCTCTTACTGCCCACCCCTGCCCTTCCCTGACTCTGGCAGGGGATCACCTGTAATTGCCCCCCGAAAACTGGCAGTGGATCAGCTATCACTGCCCACACCCCACCCCCCTGGGTCTCTGGCAGTGGATCAGCTGTCACTGCCCACCCCCCCTCCCCCCGGACTCTGCCAGCGAGTCAGCACTCACTGCCCCGCACCAGACTCTGGCAGTGGATCAGCTCACACCGCCCCATCCACCCCACCCCCCCGGGCCCTGGCAGTGGATCAGATCTCACCACTCACCCACCCATCTCCGCCCCCCCCCCCCCGCCCCCCCACCCCTGGACTCTGGCAGCGGGTCATCTGTCACTGCCCCCCCCCCCCCCACCGATCCTTGCGATGGATCAGCTCTCACTGCCCCCTCTCCCGCCCCCAGACTCTAGCAATGGATCGACTCTCACTGGTCCCCCGGACTCTGCCAGTGGATCACCTCTGACTACTCCCCTGAATCTGGCAGTGAATCAGCTCTCACTGCTCCCCCGCCACCCCGGACACTGGCAGCGGGTCATCTGTCACTGCTCCCCCCCCCCAACCCCCGCCCCTCTCAGACTCAGGTAGTGGATCAGATCTCACTGGCACCCCACCCCCACCCTGACTCCCCCAGTGGATCCGCTCTGATTACCCCCCCCCTCGGAACAGGCAGTGGATCAGCTGTCACTTCCCACTCCCCCCCCACCCCCCCGGACTCTGGCAGCGGGTCAGATCACCCTAACCGCCCCCCCACCCCCTAGGACTCTGGCAGCAGGTCATCTGTCACTGCCCCCCCTCCCCGACCCTTGCAATGGATCAGCTGTCAATGCACCCCCCCCCCCACCCCACCCCCCGGACTCTGGCAGTGGAGCAGCTCTCACTACCCCTTCTCCCCCACCACCCGGACTCTGCCAGTGGGACAGCACTCACTGGCCCCCCACCCCCCAGACTCTGGTAGTGGTTGAGCTCTTAATTGGGTTCCCCGCACACACCCCCCCGATCCTTGCGAGGATCAGCTCTCATTGCGCCGCCCCCCACCGCGCCTCCGGACTCTGCCAGTGGATCTCCTCTGGCTTCTCCAATGAATCTGGCAGTGAAGCAGCTCTCACTGCTCCCCCCTCGCCCCGGACTCCGTTAGTGGATCACCTCCGCTGGCCCCTCCCACCCCCATCCCTGGACTCTGGCAGTCGATCAGCTCCCACTGCCCCCCGCCCCCAGTCTCCGCCAGTGGATCCGCTCTGACTTCCCCCCCTGAAACTGGCAGTGGATCAGCTGTCACTGCCCACCCCCCCCCACCCACCCCCATGGACTTTGCCAGTGGATCAGGTCTCACTGCCAACTCCCCCCACCACCCCGGACTCTGGCAGTGGATCAACTCCCACTGGACCCCCAGGACTCTGGCAGTGGATCAGCTCTCACTGCCCCCTTAAGCCTCGCCCCTCCCAGACACAGATAGTGGATCAGCTCTCACTGGCACCCCACCCCAACCCTGACTCCCCCAATGGATCTGCTCTGATTGCGCCTGCCCCCTCAAAACTGGCAATGGATCACTGTCACTGCCCACTGCCCCCTCAACCCCCCCGGAATTTGGCAGTGGGTCAGATCACCCTACACACCCCCTCCCAACCCCGCACCCCCCCCCCAACCCGGACTCTAGCAACGGGTCATCTGTCTCTGCCCTCGCTGACCCTTGCGATGGATCAGCTCTCACTGCCCCCCCGCCCCGCCCCCACACTCTTCCAGTGGATCACCTCTGACTACTCCCCTGAATCTGGCAGTGAATCTACTCTCACTGCTCCCCCCCGCAACCCTGGACTCTGGCAGTGGATCACCTCCGCTGGCCCCCACCCCCAACCCCAGACTCTGGGACTCTTGCATTTGATCAGCTCCCACTGCCCCCTGCCCCCGGTCCATGCCAGTGGATTGTCTCTGACCACCCCCGCTGAAACTGGCAATGGATCAGCTGTCACTGTCCCCCACCACCTCCCCCCTCCTCCACCCCGGACTCTGATAGGGGATCAACTCTCACTGGCCCCCCAGGACTCTGGCAGTGGATCAGCTCCCACTGCCCCCCGAGACTCTGGCAGTGGATCAGCTCTCACCGCACCCATCCCACCCCTGGACTCAGGCAGTGGTTTAGCTCTCAGTGGCCTAACTCTGGCAGTGGATCAGCTCTTACTGCCCACCCCCCGAACCCCCCTCGGACTCTGGCAGCAGATCAGCTCTTACTACCGCCACCCCCTCCCCCACGGACTTTGGCAGCGGGTCATCTGTCACTGTCCCCCATGCCGCCCCCCCGGACTCTGGTAGTGGTTGAGCCCCCACTAACCCTCCACCGACCCCGACCCTTGCAATGGATCAGCTCTCACTGCCCCTCCTTTCCCCCCCGACCCCCCGGACTCTGGCAGTGGATCACCTCTGACTACTCCCCTGAATCTGGCAGTGAGTCAGCTCTCACTGCTCCCCACCGCACCCCAGACTCTGGCAGTGGATCAGCTCTCACTGGCCCCCTTCTGGACTCTGGCAGTGGATCAGCTCTCACTGGCCCCCTTCTGGACTCTGGCAGTGGATCAGCTCTCACTGGCCCCCTTCTGGACTCTGGCAGTGGATCAGCTCTCACTGCACCCCGCCGCCCCTCCCTGACTCCAGCAATGGAGCAGCTCATACAGCCCCCACCCCCGCCCCGGACTCTGGCAGTCGATCAGCTTGCACTGACCCCACTCCCCAGACTCTGCCAGTGGATCCGCTCTGATTACCACCCCCGCACCTCCCGAAACAGGCAGTGGATCAGCTCTCACTGCCCCTTCCCGCGCCCCCCACCACCCCGGACTCTGCCAGTGGATCACCTCTGACTACACCCCTGAATCTGGCAGTGAATCAGCTCTCATTGCGCGCCCCCCCTCACCCCAGTCTCTGTCAGTGGATCACCTCCACTGGCCCCTCCACCCCCCCCACCTCCGGACTCTGGCAGTGGATTAGCTGTCACTGACCCCGCCAACCCCCGCCCCTCCCAGACTCCCAGACTGAGGTAATGGATCAGCTCACTCTGGCACCCCAACCCCACCCTGACTCCCCCAGTGGATTACGCCCCCCCTTTGAAACTGGCAGTGGATCAGCTGTCACTGCCCAGTCCTCACCCCCACCACCCACAAGGACTCTGGCAGTGGATGAACTCTCACTGGTACACCCGGACTCTGGCAGTGGATCAGCCCTCACTGCCCCCTCCCGCCCCGGACTCTGCCAGTGGATCCGCTCTCACTATCCCCCTGAAACTGGCGGTGGATCAGCTGTCACTGCTCCCCCCCACCAATCTCCACGAACTTTGGCAGTGGGTCAACTCTCACTGGTATCTCACTGGTAATTTCCCCCCCTCCCCCCTGTCCCGGACTCTGGCAGTGTATCAGCTCCCACTGCCCCTCCCCACCCCTACCCTGGACTCTGGTAATGGATCTGATCTAACTTCCCCCCCTCCCCCCCACCCCTGGACTCTGCCAGTGGATCTGCTCTGACTACACCTCCCGAAACTGGCAGTGGATCAGCTGTCACTTCCCCCCCCACCCCCACCCCACACACACACTTGGACTCTGGCAGTTATTCAGCTCTCATCGGATCCCTCACTGCCTCCTTCACACTGGCAGTGGATCAGCTCTCACTGCCGCTCCCCCCCCAACTCCCCCCTGAATTCTGGCAGTGGATCAGTTCCCACTGCACCCCCCCCCTCCCCCAGCCCCTGGACACTGCCAGTGGATCAGCTTTGACTACTCCCTTGAATATGGCAGTGAATCAGCTCTCACTGGCTTCCCCCTGACTGCCAGTGGATCAGCTCTGACTACTCCCCTGAATCTGGTAGTGAATTAGCTCTCACTGGCTTCCCCCAGACTCTGGCAGTGGATCAGCTGTCACTAGCCACCCCCCCCCACGGTCTCTGCCAGTGAATCATCTGTCACTGTCCACCTCCCCCCCTCCCCGGACTCTAGCAGTGGATCAGCTGTCCCCCCCCCCCCCCACCCCCCCCGCACTCTGCCA